>NW_020956050.1:66239-230837 GCF_003031625.1 Empidonax traillii
CTTTCCTTCTTTCCTTCTTTCCTTCTTTCCTTCTTTCCTTCTTTCCTTCTTTCCTTCTTTCCTTCTTTCCTTCTTTCCTTCTTTCCTTCTTTCCTTCTTTCCTTCTTTCCTTCTTTCCTTCTTTCCTTCTTTCCTTCTTTCCTTCTTTCCTTCTTTCCTTCTTTCCTTCTTTCCTTCTTTCCTTCTTTCCTTCTTTCCTTCTTTCCTTCTTTCCTTCTTTCCTTCTTTCTTGTTGTTGTTTTGGGGAAGTTTTTTTGTTAAAAAAATCAAGGTCAGATTTCCTTATGCAAATGGTTCCATTTTTCTGGACAGGTCAAGCAAATAGAAGAGGTTCATCTTCAAAAACTGGTATTGCCCTTTGCTATGACTCAGCTTGTGAAACCAACACTAGGATGATGCAAAAGAATATAAAAGAAATTTTAAAAAAAGAAAACTTGATAATATTTTACTGTTAGTCTTTTCCTTTTCCCTGAGAGTCTTTTCCAATTGCTAGCAGACAGAATTTGATATCAGTTTTAACCTTGCTGTAGAAGATTTTTTTTAAGAAGAATGGTGAACTTGTAGAGTAATTTGATTATTTTTTAGGGTTTGATATTTTCCCAGATAACAAAATGATAGCAACATCTTTTTGTTTCTAAACAGCAGGCAGACACCCCTCAACCCTTGGTTTTGTTCTCTTTTTGAAGTTAGGACAGAAATAACCCATGAAAGCAATATTCCCTTGGGGTAAATTCTGTTGTCAGATTCTCAGAGCAGGTATTAATATATGGCTTGATGTACCTGCTTAACTTGAGATTGCATGTAATTAGCTGTTACCCACATTTTTTCGTGGGCCACTAGTAATAGTTGTTTGTCTGACCTGAAGATCTAGGAGAAGAGGGACAACAGGGCATCACGTGGATCGACTCTTACTTTCACCTCAGTGTGGTCTTTCATCACTGACTGAATGGTCAGGCCAAAGAAAAGGAAAAGTGTTGTTGGATAAGTATGGACAGACAAAACCAAAAGAGGAATGTATGAGAAACATCAAACATATATGTAAGGGTTTTTGTGGCTTGGGCTCTTGATAGGGATCCAGTTGATTGTATGCAGTTTTGCCTGTCTGTTCAGAAACCAACATTTGTACATGTACATACAACTGTTTTTGCTGAACACCTTTCTGTTCAGAATGACTTCTTGCTGTGTTAGTCACATATGTATTTTACAAGGAATTGGACTACTGTCGTGGTTCTTTTCTGTGTAAAGAACATGGAGAACATTGGCTTAGGAAGGTAAATCTTTGTTTCCTTTTCATGTCCAAAAGCACAGAACTTTAAACCCAGAGTCTGGGGCTCCATTCCTGCTTAAACTGTGCATGTACAGGGGTGAGCTTCTTGTGACACTAGTAAAAATTACATCAGTGAACTCAACCTAAATCCACATTTTAAATATGAATACCTTCTCACTTAAGAGTGTTTGTAGCTGGGATTTTCATTATTGAGGCTAGAGACATTTTGAGTTCTTTCTTTGTACGCAAGAGTTTGAATTTGTTCAAAGCCAGTGATTTAATTAGGTTCACACTGTGGAAAGGTTGCACTTCAATTACATGTTCAGAAAGAAGAAGTACAAAGTAATTCTTTAAATTCTTAGAACTTGCAGTTGTCTTCACTGAACCAGCTCATTTAAAAAAATATACGGAGATATAGTGTTCCTGTTCATGAGTTCATGGTTCAGTAGAAGCTCTGGGGTAAATTTTTGAGGAAAGTGGAGTGCTGTGAAGACAGTAGCTCCACCATCAGCACTGAGCACATTACATGTTGTGTGACAGGCAGAGGGCTGTGTCACCACTTAGCGCTTTCCTGCTTCCTCTTTCCCCTCTTCCATCAGCATTCAGCCCCAGTAAAAGTGGTAGAATATGACTTCTAGCTCTGACCAGGGTCTTTGAAGGCACACTGATGAAATATCAATAATGCAGAAGTAAATACTTCTGTAGTGGTGACTCAGTCTCTGCTTAGTAAGATTTCTTCCTGCCATCAGGGGGAACATACCCTAACCGAGTGTTTGGTCAGAGGTGCAGAATGATTTAGTCAATATTTTTAAAGTTATGCTTACCTTTTATAGTGACTAAAGATGCCTTAGATTATGCACAGTAGAATAATAACAGTTGTAAAAAACACTAAATCTTTTTCTTCATCTGTTTCTGATGTATGTATTTTCTTTCTTTCCCTGAGTGACTTCTTTCAGACAGCAAAACCAAACAGCTTAACTCGTGTCTGGTCAGTTCTTGTTTCTCATGCATTAGCATGAGGGTGTGAAATCAGGGGTTATTCACTATTGGCAGGAGTTGATAAGGGAAGTGCTGGATGTGGTGTCTCTTGGGGACTGCAGATCAGAGTTGCCATTCTAGAAGAGGTGCTATAGGCAAAGTTATTGGTCTAAGCACACAGGTATACAGCAAAATGTTTTGTAATACACTGACAGTCAGCTAACATGCTCCTGGTTTTAACTCATCTGTGTAATGTACAGTGGATTACTGGCATTCTAAGAATGTTTTGTTGTCATGTAAAAAAAAAAAGATTGTGTGAAATCTATTAGATGGGAGAATATATAAAGTGAAATCTAGAAATTGGAACCCTACAAAGAGACTAGGCCAGGTGACAGTATATATTATGGGGTTGCCTCCCAGGATCACATCTACATTTCCTTACTTTGCCCCCACCACCTCCCTGAATTACTCTGCAGCACTGTGCTAGTGCATCATGAGCCAAAGAATGGTATGTTTAGACACCTCCCAGTTAAACTTGAGATCAGCCACTGTGCAAATGTGTAAAAAAAAATAAAAAATAATTTAAAAAATTACATAACTGCTTTCTCTTATTTTATTCCATAGAAGGAAACAATCAAAAAAAATGGAAATGAATTAGGTGTTCATCAGCTAATGGCCTATGTTTATAAAAAGTGAGAAAGGATTTCTGGTTTTACATCTTTACCTAGCTTTCCCTGGATATATAGAAATGTTTTCAGATACCTTACTTTTCCAGCCTCAGTAAGACTATGCAACCAATTAGAAAGGCAGAAAGTCTGCAAATATAGGGTCCATACCATTTGCCTCATGCTGAAATTTTACAGAATTATTTGGCAGCACCCACCTATAGGCACAAAGGTGTCTTCTGGTGCCAGATTGCCTTTTACAGAGGGTGGCACAGGCTAGGAAGCTGTGTGATAAAAATGGCACTCCTCTAGCTCTGCACAGAGACTGCTAGTGCTCTCAGCAAGCTCTGCCTTGCTGGAAGGGCACCATGTCTTCTGCTTCCCAAAAACTGCTGTATAATTTAGGAGGGAGGATCAGGCACTTTACCTTCTTGAAATAGAGAAGGATGCTATTGCAAGTATCCCTATCAGTGTTTTGTCTTTTATCTGGGACTGGTGTTCAGGGAACTAGCTGACCTTTGACTCGTGGTGACATAGTGCCTAAACTTCTGGAAACGCTATGATAAACATTGTTTAGACAGCAGTTATTTCTTAGCACTTGCTCTCACTTAACTTGAGGAGGGATTAGAGTCATTACCTGATTTCTAAAGATAGGGGAATTGAGATAGAGAATTCAACTGGCTTATTTAAGGACCCCAAGGTAAATCTCACCTTTCCACTTTTCTCTTTTGACTCAAATCACAGGCCGTAAGAGTACCTAAATAAAGAACAGCACACCACATTCATGCCCACTGAAATACTTGCTCATTTGGTTCTTTTTAAATGTGCCACTTGAAACATGACTGTCAGTCTCACAGAGCTGGTGTCCTGTGCTGCAGTTTTACTGATAGATCTCCTTTTGCACCATTACGTTACATCTCTACATAGCACCTTCTAGAAAGTAACTTAATCCCCTTGTAGATGTGGGTGGTGTCTGTGCAGGAGTCATCACAACACATAAGTAATAATGAGAATTTTTGTGTAGCACTGCTGTTTATCTGTTTGACCTTTTCCTTTAAGAAAACCCCAAATGTGATAAAAGTCATGATAAAGGATGTCAGAAACCAAGCCATTCTCTCAGAGATGTTCATTACAGGCATGAAAGGCTTTGTGCATTCCTTTGGCCCAAAATTCTACTTCTAATTCACTCCTTTCCTCTCAGGGAGGTATACTGGTGTTGATTCCCTTAAGAACATCCAGTGTACTTGCCACTGTAGCTGCTTGTATTCTCATACCTTACTGGCTTGGTACCTCCTTGTCTAGTGCAAGTAGAGATGAAGCTAAGCTGCCAGTTTCTGTTAGATGTTGAGGGTGTTTGCGTAGTTGACTGTGATAAAAAATGCTGTTACATAAGAAAGGGGGGAGAAAAGATGATTTGGAGAAGGCATCTGCTGATTTGGGTGATTAACCTCCATTTGCAAATTCAATATCAGAGTTCTTTCTCTGGCCATGACATAAATATCCAGAGCCATCCCCAAAGGTGATGTCAGCCACTTGCTGAACCTCCACAGGAGCAATGTAAATGCTGTGTGCCTTCAGAGCCATGCAGGACAATTGACAGTAAAACTGTCAATCGCCGGTTCTGTGAGGACACAGAGCTGAAGGGAAAGCAGTCTGAGATCTGTCAACAGTTCATAGATCCAAAACTTAAGAACATGAAACTTCCGGGATCAATAAATTGGGTCTCTCTGCCCAAACCTGGTGATACGAATATTTGAAATTGATTCCTTTAGATTGAAAGGGCCCCAGAAGTGAGACTACTTTCCCAGTTAATCTCACCTAGAAACATGAGTAAGAAATGGCAGAAAAAAGACAACAAACATTTAGTAGTAGAGGCAGCACTACAAAAAGCATTTTCTTTGTTAGTGGGAATACCATTTATCCATCTCTGCTGAAACTACTCTTTCTTTTTAAAGGTCCAGTGCAATGTTCAGCTGACTCATCAGGCTTGAGTTCCTCGGCAAACCACCTTACATTGCCAGGTCAGTCAGTACTGCCTCACTCTAATTTCATTATACAATGCAGCTTTAGAAATTGGCACTCGCAGTGCCTACTATTTGGGAGATGGATATAAACAGAGGACTTCTTCATGTATGGTATGACTTTTACACATTTAAGAAGTTAAACCCATTCACTGGGTTTGAACAAATGAATTGTTGTTTTTAGTAATCTTTACTACATTCCACTTTCTTAAATACCTGATTTTTTGGTTTTTTTGTCTTGCAGAACAGGCTTCACAAATTGTTTTACTTCATCTGGCAAATTAATATGAGTTTTTATCCTATAGACAGAGATATTGAAGGGATAAAATAAGGCTGTTTTGTGGACCCAAATATAGGTCTTTTTGTGTTTCTCCCATCTACCAAATCCTGCTATCTCTATTTCACCACCATATTAAGAAAATAACAATTTTCTTATTCAATTTTTGTCCCACACAAATATCAGAAGAAAGGGAGGGTAGTATGAAGCAGTTACACAAAATAATGGCTTAGTGTGAATGTGTGTATAATTCACAGTAGGTGAAAGAGAGCGTAAATTTGCTGGAAGTCAACAAGAAATAACCAATAAAAAAGCCCAGACTTCAGGCAAAGCACTTACAAGTTTTACTAAAGATATTTTCATCAGTAGCTGTTGTGCCAGCAGATGAGGTACAGTGCAGCTCCATATATAGATGCCAAGGCACAGTAGCATGTTTCTGTGCTGTTTCAGTTCTCCAAGCTGTTCATGGGTGTCGTGCTCTTTCACAGTGTCTCAGTTTGAGACAATTTGGAGGGGTGAAGACCTGGGATGGGAGTCCACTTCCTCAGATTCAATGCCTCTGGTTCTCTGCAATATAGAGAGAGACCAAATACACACAGATGTAAGGGAAAAAATAACTCTTTACCCATAACAACACTAATAAAACTGGGTTAAGCTAGCCAGTGAAAAGAAAATTCCCCAAGTCCCCCCCCCCCCTTATTTAAGCAATCTTGAAGCAATGGTATTAAAGCTAGCAAAATAATTATTAAGTAGAGAATGATGTTACTCACCCATATAAAAACCCTGTGAGGTAAGCATTGTCATTTTTATTCCCATTTTACATGCAGAGAAACTGGAGTGAATGTTGTAGTCCAGGTCACACAAGAAGTCAGTGAGCAATCTGGGAATGGAACTCTAGAGTCCTAAGAGAAAGTCTTCTGCCCATCACTTTGAGTCACTAAAGTTTTAAGAAATTAAATGTCATGAATCCCCTTTATCTACTCCTGTATAAAGATGATAAGTACTACTGATACTGTTCCGGACAAACCTCTTAAGACTATTAGCAAAGTTATTTCTTCTGGTAACAACTCAAATAAAATTCCAGGTATCAGTAAACATTTTCCCACTCTGAGCAAGGGAAAATTTAATAACAGTTTGGCTGAATCCATGCTGAGTACAGAAAATGGAATAAATATGGAAAGTGTATGTGCCTCAAAGAACAGTAATTCATCTGGATATTTTTCAACCTTTTAATGAATGTGAATTTAATCTGGTTGAAAACAGGAAGGATTGTGACAATGAAGAAATCCAGGTGTGTCTTTCTAAAGTTTATGAAATCTGTAGTTTTTTATTTCCCAAGATATTTTGAAGCATGATTAATCATTCAAGGATCTTAACAAGATTGGAGTGTGACTGTTCTAGCATTTGATGTTAGCTAGCTCACACAGGGGAATCTTTCTCACTTAGGATTCATGCTGAGAGAGATGACTTTTCTTTTAAAATGCTTATCATACTAATTATTGAATTGGATATTTTGCAAATAATAACTAAGTATAAGATGATCATGGTCATGTTTAATTTTTTAGTCCACCTATATAAAGAGGTAAGAAAGCAAGACATACATTCAAATAACAGAGTCAAGAAGTTGAGAATGGTCAGATTCATATGTTTTCCGCTTCTGACTTTAACAATGGCCTGTAGTTTGCTGGAAAATCAGACAAAATACATCAGATCCACCTGTTCCTGAATTCTGGGAAACATAATCTCTATCCAGATTAATTGTTTTGAAGTCACCCAGATATTTTGGGTACAGTGAGGTGTTAAGCTATACATATTTAGATAGGTAAGTATAAAGTTGCTTCTTCATTTACTTATGATACTTTAACTACTGTCTAAATTGTTGTTTCCTAACCTTGAGAATGTTCCTTGGGATTCAGTTGTATTGATGTAGTCTGCTGGGATGATTTCAAGATCCATTATTCCAAACTGCTTAATTGCCCAAATTTCAGTTTTGAAAATGCCTGTGTTTCATTTTAGAGTTTTACATCTATACTTATGATTTGTATTTTTTTTCTAACCCAAAACAATCCCAACTTTTAGGCTGAGAAACCCTCCCTTGCATACACAGGCTGTGCTGAATAGGATGGACACAGCTTCTGAGGAATTGATTTCTTGTCTACTAGTGAGTGAAAGCTAGGCATGGTAACCATCGTTGTTTTTCCTTTGTCACCATCAGCCATCAAACCTCAGCTGCATCACCTCAGGAGGCCCACTCCCAGCTCAGGAGACTATTTCCCTGCCTTCGACAAGAAATCGGAGGAACATCAAGTGAGATGTAAAGTGCTTGATGAGAGGGAAAGGATGAAGAAGATTCAACATATTTCCCAGAGCTGGAACAGGAAATAGCAGAAGAGTTAAAGAGGCATCTTTTGGAATGATGCTCCTCCCAGGCCGATGGAGGATATTGTGCAACCATTGCACAGGCCATACTACATTGTACAGCAGCTGCAGTTTTGAATAAAAGCAAGTGTATGATTTAACTAAACACTGTAATGGACATTTTGTTAGAAATGTTCTCAGTAGCCTTATTATTGCAGCATATGCCCACTTAGTACTAAAATACTGGACTGTTACTTTAAAAGAAGTCACTGTCTATGACTTGCATCCTGTCAAATTAAGCCAATACTTTCCTAGATTGTTGGGCTCCTTATGGTGTTCTCAATGCAATTTTCTGCCTACCACAGGTAAAACAATAACTCCTATTTCAGACAGCAAGGGAAAGTTTTTTGTTGTCTAGCAGTACTGGGAAGTACAGTCCTCCTGTCATAATGTGACCTATCAGGAGGATGCAGGTGGAAGGCTGGGGTATAAAGAGTCCTCTCGCTTCGCTCATTGGAAAAAGAACACATAGCACAGCATTAAAATTGCTCAAACTCTTTTGAATTTTAAATAATAGTGATTGTTTTCTATGGCATTAATTTAGTCGAGTTTGATCTCATGTGTTCTTTTGATGCATTATGTCCCATGGGTCTGAGTTGCACAATTGAATGTGGCCCTTCTGAAAAAGTTTATCTTGCCCTCAGATTTTGCACTTTGAGAAATAGTGGCAAATAGCTCTCTGCCCTCTTCCTGGAAGCCCCTGGTGGTTTACTTACTGCCTCAGTTGACCATTTCCAGTCCTGTTTTTACTCTCCTCAGAGGCAAACCTGTTCTACTTTATATCTTCCTCGCTGCTCTTCACTATATCTTTCTTTGTTGTAACCCGAGGAGAGAATGAGCACTGCACGCTGCTCAAGTGTCAGGTACACCAGAAATCTATAAAATAGTGTAATGACACTTTCTGTTTCATCTTCCAAGCCTTTCTGAATAGGTGTTTAAGTTGTACTTTCATTTTTGAACCTCCTTGAGGACTGAGCAGTAGTTTCTCTAGAATTACCTATAATAAATACTAATTAATTTATAGCTGAAACACGTACAGAGTTGGGGTTTCCTCTCTCTATATGCCTCATTCTGCACTTACAACATCGAATTGGTGGTTTTGTCATTTACACTCAAGTAAGCTGCTGCTTCTTATTTTTCTATTTCATCTCCACTTTGCATTAATTTCTGTTCCTCTCTTGCTTTCTTCTTCCACCAACACCTTTTCCAAATCACATCTTCTGGATAAGCACATTGAATAGCAGAAACAACAATCCTCCTTTACTATGAATCCTGATAATTTCCTAACAATTTTTAATTTATTTCTGCATTTTTATTTTCCCCCCGTTGTTAACTAGTTGTTTACCCATCTTAAGATCATATGTTGCAAACTTTTTTCTATCCATGATAGCTCAGTAGCTTTGACAGTCTTTGGGTCAAGCCCTTTTTAAAATGGAGAATAGCAAACCATCATTGGCTCTTTCAAGGAGTGTTGAGGTTTGTGAAGCAACATTTCTTGTACAAAAACTTGGCTGAACACTCTGTCATAAATATTCCTATTATGAGTATCCCCACTACCTACCAATTCTATTACTTATATTTGTAAAAATTTGCTCACTGTGAATTTACATTGTTATACACTACAAGTTTGTAAGCATGTCTAACACCAAAACTGCACCATTGCTGTGTGACAGTCACATTGAAACCGTGGCTGGTTGTTGAATGAAAAAAGTCAAAGTGTGTTTCCACTGTTATAGATGCCCCTCACTGCAATTCCAGGCACACTTGCCTCAAGGTCTCACACCTTTTCAGTGTTTTGCTAGACATCTTCACTACCTGAGTACTCTAATGTAACCATGTTTCAGTTATTTTCATCTGTTGTACCCCGTGCTTCATGTTTGTGATACTGATCTTCACCACCACCAGAACTGGTGACTGTGGCAATGGGGCTGGGTCACTGCCTAAACCAAATGTGAAAAGGAATGCACTTTAAAACCTCCTGCTTATGAAATGTATTTATCTCCAGGAATTTTCTGAGAACTGTGTTTTGCTTGTAGAATACTCTAAATATTTTACACAAATAGGCTGTATACTGCATATATTGCATCCATATATATATATACAAATATGTGCAAAATTACTTCTGTGTCATTTCCTTTCCTTTAGGGCACTTTACCTAACAGAGAACATGACTGTTCTCTGGACAAGTGGACAGCACTAGGTTTATGTAGAAGTTGAAAGAGGGATCTTTTGGGTTTTTGCCTTTCATTATTATCTATAGTTTATTTCAGTTATTACTTTTCTGTCACCAGCATCTCACAAAGGGATTGATTTCTGCCTTTGCTCTCCTGGTCCACATTCTCTCCTTTACCATGAAGCAGAGGTAAGTTGTCATCTTGAATATATATAGTCAAAGTACAGGGTAATGAAATTACCTGCCTGGGGTATCATCATTGAACCATAGAATGATTTGGGTTGGAAGGGACCTTAAATATCATCTCCTTACAACGCCTCTGGCATGAGCAGGGACAGCTTCCACATGGCCAGTGCCCCATCCAGCCTGACCTTGAACACTTGGAGGGATGGAAATGGTCTATTGTTAACAGTTCCTGAGAAATTACATAGAGGGTGTAGAATACACAGTTTGGGTTACACCCACACAGTGATGAACTGGTCCTGGCTGCTCTAACTAGGACAAAGCAATTGACCCTTACCCTGTCAGTGCCTTTGCAAAAAGTCCATCTCCAGCTTTCTTGTAGGCCTACTTGAGACACTGGAATGTGCTATAAGATCCTCCTGGAGCCTTCTCTATTCCAGGATGAACAACCTCAACTCTCAGCCTGTCTTCATAGGAGTGGTGCTCCAGCCCCTGAGCATCTTTGTGGCCCTCCTCTGGACCTGCTCAAACAGGTCCATGTCTTTCCTGTGCTGAGGACCCCAGAACTGGAAGCAGCACTCCAGGTGAGGTCACACAAGAGCAGAGTACTGGGGCAGAATCACCTCCCCTGACTCACTGACCCCCCTGCTTTGGATGCAGCCCAGGATATGGTTGGCTTTCTGGGCTGCAGTCGCACATTACTGGCTCGTGTCCAGCCTTTCATCCACCAGCACCCCCATGCCCTTTTCCCCAGGGTTGCTCTCAATCTATTCATCCCCCAGACCCCTTATACCGGCAGTTACCTCGACCCAGGTGTAGCACCTTGCACTTGGTCTTGTTGAATGTCATGAGTTTCACATGAGCCCACTTTTCAAGCTTCTCTAGGTCTCTCTGGATGGCATCCAGTACTTCAGGAGCATCAACTGCACCACTCAGTTTGGTGTGTCATGTGGAGTGTCTATGGTTCCTCAACTTTAATGGAGTTCTGATCAGGTTCCTCCTCGCTCTCATTTTTCTCTGGCTAAGTCCATACTGTATTGAACTGCTGTCAGTTAGAATGCCCTCTAGAAAGTTGCTGTTCACCCAAATGGTTTAGAGAGGGGTTATTTTTTTTTTCCTGGAGCTGGGGAAGGGGAAGAATGCTGCCAGATACTCTTTGGTATTGGAAAGATATCTCAGAATGTCTCTTTCCTCTTCCAAAGCCTGGGGTTTTTGGCTGAAATGAAATACTGCAAAGTGGGGGAGAGAGGATTTTTTTGCATACTGTTCTTAATAAAAATTGGATGTTTCACAGAAATAATTCCTAAGTTTAGAACTTAGTTGTGCTGATGGCATCCAGCCTGATGCATAGAGATGTGTAATGGAGTGGATGGACTTATCCTCTCAGTCCAACCCTGACATCTAGTGTACAACAAAGGAAAATTTTCCACAAATGAAATTCGTGTTATCTGGGAGAGGACCAGCTTTGAAATGTATTTGAACTTTTTTCTATATTTATGATTTTGGAGATAACCACTTGCTCCCAGCACAGAAATAAGTTTGTCTGTCTAGACAAATTTTATGATCTTAGATCTAGGATGCCATTTTTAAATTTATTATCTATTAACTCATTACAACCATCAGCACTTCCAAATTTAATTTTTTTTTTCTCTTTAGTCCATTTGTGAGCAGAGCCTTTGCTCCAGTCATTGGATCATTTTACTACAGCAGAAAAGTTTGTCACTCTGACAAACTTTTATTTATTGAGGAGGAGTTTTTTGTTTATTTGAGGAGGAGTTCTTTATTTGTTTTAGGAAAGGATTAAAGTCTGAATTAAAATATGAATGTTAAAATCCACAGTGAGTGAGGCACATAAAGACTCTTGAATATTTATTCCTTGATTCCTTATATTTTGTGTTTCTCCTTGGGACTTCACATTGGTCCATCACCCCATTGTCGTGGTTTCAAGTATAAATTATATTTATTGTGAACTTTCTGTGAATTTTGAACTTCATCTGACAATCATTCCCTTTACCTCAAACCTTTCTCCTGATCTCTCATAGACCTGCTAAGTGTCACAAAGAAGCTCCCTTGGTATTGATCCTGGCCTATAGTCACAGAATCACTGAGGCAGGATCAATGCCTCTGGAGTTGGCCAGTTCAAATAGGATCCGCCAAGAAAGGTTACTCAGGGCTGTGTATAGTTTGGTTTTGAAAATCTCCAAGGATGGAGAGTCTACAACCTCTCTGGACTATCTGTAACAGTGCTTGGTAGCAAAAATATGTTTTCTTCCTTGTAAGTGGTATTCCATGTGTTTCAGTTTGTGCCTGTCAGTGGGACATGGGAAGAGCCGGGCTCCCTCTTTATTCCTCCCCATCAGACATTTATGTGCATTATTATATACATTGATAAGTTACCTTTAGGCTTTCTCTTCTCCAGGCTAAACAGAATACAGAAGAACAAACCTGAGATAGGTATAGCTTTGTTTCAGACCCTAAGACCACCTGGGGGCCTAAAATCTTCTTTGAAGGTTGGAAAAAAATTGACAGCTTGGAAAAATCCAAAGCTCACTGCAAGTGTGTCTCACAGTCATGGATACACATGTTGCCATTTAGAGGATCATTGCAGCTGAAAGAATAAGCACAAATAGTCCATCAAATACAGTTCTTTAATTTCTAGAATATGCATAATAATATAGCTGTCACTTCTCTCTCTGTCCAGTCTGTGTCTTTTGAGGATTCTTCAGGGTGTCAGGAATAAGGATGGCGTAAGCTTCCCTTTACAGCTTCTGGGTCTGACAGACTACGTGGATTCCTCATGCAGGACCAGAAGCCAGTATCTTGGGGTAGAAACTGGCTTTAAATGTTCACTCGTTCTGTTTGTGTATCTACATTGCCACAATATTGGTACTTCTGTTTGCATCACCTCACTTTAAAAGGCCCATGGCTTTTTGGGAGGGATGTGAGGAACAGAGTAATATCTGTTTATTAACTTATCTAAGTACAAGTGAGAAGCCAAAATTTCTAATGTGCTTCACTGACATGCATTTCTGATTTTTGCTTGTAGAAGGTATTGCTGGGCTGTATCTCTTCATACAAGAATACTGTAAAGTCATGTGTAAAAAGTGTAATCTCAAAAGGTAAGGATGGCATAGAACATGCAGGAAGATGATCTGTTAAGATATCTAAACATATCAAATAATTTATGTGGTCAAAGCATTATCAACTTATTAACCACTAAGACAAAATTTCAATGAGACATAAATTCCGTGTAAGTTTTGCTAAACTCAGTGCATGCAAATTCTGCTTTATCTGTGAATATAGTGTGAGTTACAATAGCATCATGAATGTTGCTTTGAATTTGTTCCTCCTACCCTATGAATCTTATATTTAGCACTACAGAAACCCCTTCAAATGGGTGATGGGCTTTCTGTAATCTTTAGTTGAAAGTTCTTAAAGCGTAAGGCCATTAAATCCCTTAGTCCAAATTTTATTGTAAATGGAGACCTGTGTCTTAGCTTCTAGGTAGATGTTAATTGAGAATTCTCTGCAAAAATATTAGCCATTAGTGATCTCCAGTCTTTTATTCACTAACTGAAGCACTTCATTCCCCACTGAGGGCTTGGAGTGGTTGTCCCACCCAGTGCAGACTTCTGGGGTGAGATACCATTCCAGATAAATATCGGAATGCAAGCCACCTCTCCACATACAAAGTTGTCAATGCACATAGCAGACAACGTGCCTTCAGTCTGGAGCATCCCAGTCTCAGCAGTCCTGTGGAAATGCTTAGTGTGTGTCTGTGCTTTCAGTTTACTTTCATTTTTGCTGTAATGGCCATGGGGGCCTTTGGGGACACTGAATACAAATGCATTTCTGCCCCAGAACTAACCAGCTCCTGTCATTTGTCTGGGGAGAGCAGTTTGTTGGTTTTAGCACTACCTGGTCTTAAAGGGAGCCAGAATGACAATAAATAAACCCAATAAACCACATTCACACCACTGTAGAGTCCACACACAATTCTGCAAAACCTAAAGGCTTTGTTTTGGGGGAAGGGGAATTGTCTGCCTCATTTGAAAAAAAAATTATTTTGTTCCCAAACTTTAACACTTTACCTGAGTGAAATAAAGCATGTGGAAGCTGAGAAATTATTCATCACACAGCTTCCCAGGAACATGGGAAAACCTTCTATTAACTTAATTGATCGAGTGAAAAATTACTTTTAATTGCTTATGTTGCACCTGGGTGGAAGAACAGAAAATGCTGAATTGCCAGGTTGTAAATACGCAGTTTTAAAAGAATTGCAGAATATGACATGTGTCTGGACTTTGAGTTGATCTATACAGAGATGGTAAATTAGGCTGGTGTGCCATCAGAGATGTCACTTAGACTGTAACTCCTCTTTGCTGAACACTATATAGTGCTAGGCTTAAAGGATGCTTTTTTTTTGGTTTTGGTTGTTTTTTTTTTCCCCTATTTAGCTGTGTCAGAATTCCCCAGGCTTGGAAACAAATCCTTTTCAGAGCAGTGAACTCAATCACATCCTATTTGTGCTCCTACTTTGTGTTGCTAAGGGCCTTCATGTCTAAACATGTATAATTTCATGGCTGATCCATTATTGATGTTCATTTGAATCTTTTCAGGATTCCACACTCTTGCTCTTGCTGTATTGTGCACTGAAAATATTCACCAGCTTCACTGGTAAAGCTAGACTTGAGTAACTTGTATTTTTTTTCACATACCTGCTGTGACATACTTTACTGTGTACCTTATGTTACTGTTGTTATATGAACTATTGATTGTTTATATTTTAAATACTATCTCACTGATAGGTTAACAGGATAAAACCAAGTACACCTCCTAGTTATTAGGCATCCCATTAATAATATAGCAGGCATCTTGTACACTTTATTATGCAATTATTTATTATAAGCTTGTTGATTATATCTTGAAGCTAAATATTTGTGAATGGACTGCATTCTCATGAAAGATGCTGGGTCAGTCACTGTGGCAAATGAAGTGCAAACTATTATGGTCCTCAGCTGTCTTCCTAAGGGAGTTAAAAAGATAACTAAATTCAGTCTGCCAGGCTAGATGATTTACGGTCTTAAGCTGTGCCAGGGGAGGTTTAAGTTGGATATCAGGAAGAAATTTTTTACGGAGAGAGTAATGAGACATTGGAATGGGCTGCTTAGGGAGGTGGTAGATTCACCATCCCTGCAGGCTTTTAAGATGAGACTGGGTGTGGCACTGAGTGCCATGGTCTAGTAGTTGGATCAAGGCAGTATTGGATCAAGGGTTGGACTTGATGATCCCAGAGGTCTTTTCCAACCTTGTTAATTCTATGATTCTATGATCTTCAACCTCTCTGCTCAGGTCCCTAATGGCCCAGCTGGCAGTGCTACTCTATCTAGCCCAGAGCTATTAAGGTAAGCACAAACTGGCCATTCTACCAGACTGTAGCTGTCTGTGAAAACAATTCTTGATTGAATCAATGAGGTAAACTAATAAAAAAAATCAAATGGTGCTGTTCCACCTCGTAGTACACATATGCCCTTGAGTAACACTATTCCTTTTACTCAATTTTCACTTTCCACTTTCCAAAAGGTTTTCAATCTTTTCCACCTCTCCTAACTGACCTAGAACTCAAGTTAAAAAGTAGGTGTCAAAAGAAATTATTTGGAGGAAAAGGATCCACTATCCAACTATTTTATCTTTCATTGACCAGTGGAGACAATTGCCTACACTGATATAACAGGCAGGCATTGCACTTCTCTGATGTTTCTCTTCTGAGAGCTCTTCCCTCTATCCTGATGTGTTAATGCTGACAGCCCTTAGATGTAAATTTTCATTCTGCAGGGAATCTCTCTTTTCCTCCTCACAAGCACAAGTCATGAGCAGATACAGGCAGAAGAAATTTTTGCTTTCCATTTCAGGGTCTGGCTCCTGCCCTTGCACCTTCTCCATCTATCCCATCAGCTTTGCACATGGGAATTTTCACTGTGGTCAATTTTATTCCAGAAGAGGAAAGCTGGACAAATTAGGTAAAGTGTCAGGAGAAAAATGCAATTTGAATCATTAGTTGATGTTTTACTGCTCTGCTATCTCATGCCAGGTACACTCTACGAGTGATGTTCTTTGTATTAACCCTTATCACCACAATGCACAAAGCTAGATCTGTTCTGAGATGGATTCCTCATTTACAGAAATGCTGGGAAGTCACTTATAGTAAACCAACAGAATCCTTCAAACTCCAGGTGTCAGTAAAAGTTCTGTCATCATCTCCTATGATGCTTGCTGGGAATTCGTAAGATGCAGATAAGCATTTGCTGATAATTTGAAATCAAGTGTATGCTTGTGAAAATTATTATTTATAAAAATGAAAGAACTTCTATTTCTGTGTGCTGCCACTTCGAATGACCCAGAATTATTTACACTGCATTACTGGAAATATCATCGTAATTTAACTGTGGATTGTGTCTCCCTCCTTTTCTTCGTCTTCCATAATCACTGTTTGTTCTTCTTCTGTAAACAGCTTAGTGCCTTAAAAACACAAGGACACAAAAAACAACAACAACAACAAAAAGGAGAAAAAAAGAAGTTGATTTAACATACTACTTTTTGGAAAATACTAGGCTAAAAAGAATTTTTCATTCCTCTCTTACTTCTTGATCTGAATATAGTTTTCCAGCATCGTGGGAGTTACTCCTCATTTATTTTTAGCACATCAGTCTCCTGGTATTTAGTGAACTAGAATTGAATCACTGCATTTTTAGCTAAAATTATTAGGCACTCTTAAATCTAGCATATTTTTCCTATCTGTGAAAAGAGATAATGATGTTTTATTTGGGAACCTGTTTGTTAAAAGAGTTTGGGGAGCTAAATAAGGGAAAGAGCTTGCATGATTAAGTAAATGCTGTGATTAATCTTTGTGACTGAGCTACCTTATGTGAACATGTATATGTTTCCTCCAAGTATATAGCCATATTACTTAAAATTTTTAAGTGCAGATGACAAAAGAGACAAAGGTTAGAACACCAACATGACAAGTGCCATCTCACTGAAGTTACATAGTATCAATAAATTGCAAAAGCTGCTGAACAATGTGAAAATAGACTTGGGTTTTAGATCATACCTTCCACAAATCTGTGTCTCCCCTCCCTTCTCTCTGTTTCTTTTTTTCTCTCTTATACTTGAACTGGTAAGTCCACCCTTTAGGGGTCTTGAGGCTTTTGTGTGATACCAAGATATCACTAATACTGTAAATGCCCTCTTCATTAGAAAACAAATACAAAAGAAGTGAGAACAATGCATTGGGTACAAAATGTTCTTGAACTCAATTTTAACATATAGTGCTGGATTTGCCTGTTTCCAGTAGAAAACAAGTGACTTGTGTGATGAATTTTATGCCCACATTCCTTGGTGTGGATGTTGACGTAGTCTGCAAACAGGATTGGGAGGTATCATTGTGTTGAGACCAGTGAAATCTCTCCCAAATTTGGTCTCCTAATGTTTGATACCAGCTGAGCTGTTCTGTCAGACCAACCTGTTTGCTTCTTTCTGCATCAAAAACTCTTCTGCATAGAAGGTTTTCAGTCTTGCCAAGGTTTGAAAATAGGGCAATACAACAGAGGAAGATTTTCTTTAACTTTAAAGTCTTTTCAGGGGCGATGAATTAATTAAAATATCAACCTATACTACCCTTCATTTGAGTTAACTCCAGCTTCATTTATATGCAGTTCTTGTGAACTAGCATTATGAAATAAACTGAAAGGCATAAATGAATGTTAATTTGAAACACAAGGGACTTTATTTGTTCAAGCAGCAATTGAGTTACCACCATTGTTAACTGCAATGAATGATGACATTTTATGGATGTAAGTGTCCCCCACACAGACTTCTATTCCTATAGACAACTTAGGCAAATATAGACAATTTTTTTTAACGTTGTCTTTGGGGTTTGGGTTTTGTCTTTTTAAGAAGGAGTGAAGGGCTTATGTTGTTGGTTTTTTACATCATGGAGGATTTGAGGAACAAGGAAAACATAATTAAAGCATGCTTAGAATGTAAAGCTAGAATGGATCGTTTGAGGAGAGATAACCTGCTTTGTGGGTAAAATCAGGAATAAGAGATCAGATATGTACACTAAATAAATGGATCATGTCCATTCACTTATTTAAATGAAGAAGTGATGAAGGAAAAATGCGTTTATGTAATTCTGATGGCCTAGTTATAGCACATAAACTAGTCCTTTTAGCAGATGCTGGGGACAGCTGAAAGGTAAAACCCAGGCATAGGTCCCAGCTCTAGTAGCACAGACACTTACCACAATGAATAGCAAGATCATTATCAATTAAACACATTGGTGACTGATGACCTCCAAAGGTTTCCAGTAGAGTTCATGATTCAGAGCTCAGAGGTGGGTGTAGCCCAGAGAAGCAGGTTAACAACTTTCCATGGAACACTCACAAATCAGCCTTTTAATGCAAAACAGTGGAAAGGGTATACAAATGGCAGGTCAAAGCTGTAGTTATTTGTATAACACTGGGAAAGGATTTTTTTCTTGGATACAGTGCCACTGATCAGCTGTGGAGAAACTGTGCTTTACTGAATGCACATTTGGAAGCTTGGAAGTTCTGGGTGTGAGCCAAAAGGATGTGAGAAGGACATTTGATTTGGGAAACATTTGTAAGTTAGTCTTTCTCTGTTTGCTGAATAAATGAATCACTTAGCTTTTCTGCCTCTGTTTTCCCAGCTGTGTGTATTATGGAATGCAACTCATCCTGCAGATTTATTTAAAGGATTGTAGGTTGTTCTATTAATATCTGCCAAGTGATCTGACTAAAGAAAGCAGAAGGTAAATACAATGTAGTCATAATTTCCCAACAGAACTTGCAACTACTTGCAATTTTTAGCTAGACACTAGAACCATGAAGGCTTACAGAGATATAAGAGTTTCTGTTAGGAAGCTCAAACATAGACAGAAGTTGGGTTAAATCAAGAAGGTGCCACCTAGATCTAAGCCACTCCTCCTGGACTATAAATCAGAAAACCAACAAAATAGAACCTGTCTACAGACTACCTACAGACAACTCCTGCTGGAGAGGCAAGAGGTGACATTAAACTTCTATACTTCTCATGTTACCCAGAGGTTTTCATTGGGGTTGGGATGTTATCCTAAAGGAGCTGCCTTAACTGTTTTTCTACGGTATAAGAATGAATGAGGGTTTGAAACTGTGGATTTGCTATTTACCTCTGATCTGATTAGGAAACCCTAAGCAGCCACATTTCAGGAATGATCTTCCCATATTTAGGCATGTATTTATATTCTATCTCAAACCCACAGGCCTGAAGAGCTCTCAGAAATACTTCAGTTAATGGAATATATTGCTAAGTGCAGATGAGTGTTCCAGAGCTGACTACAGGCTTGGATCAGATTCAAGCCATTTTCTGTCAAGTGAGACAGAAAAAAAGACCACTGGAATTGTGATTCTATTTTGTGTTCTAGTCTAATCCCTTTGGAAAAGGTGTTGGCTGGCTGAAGGCGAGCTGGCCACTGAAGGAGACTTCTGCTCATAATTTATTTGTATGCACGTGGCATAATGTTATATGTGCCACTTCAGTAGAAGTTTGAAGGCTGAATACATTTAGAAGCTTAACCCTTGTAGAGGAGAATTCAGATAACTAATTTAGCAGCCCCCTTTTTGTACCTGCATTTGCCAATTGGATTGGGTGTCTGTAAGGTGTAAGACTGATTCTGCTTCTCATTTGGACCACATACTATCCAATAGAAACCCTGTATGGTCCATTTGACTTGTGATAGAAAATCTCCCTGGCCACCCATGAAGGAGAGTGACTGTCCTAGAAAGGTTATAACCAGCTGGTAAAAATGGAGAGGGATAACACATCTGCCATTTTGACTGCATTTACAACTAAGTATTTGTGTGGACAGCTGTTCAGAAAGATACTCTAGTAATTAAGCTCTTTTACTACAATTCAGTGGAGCTCCTTGAATTGCCATCTAGAAGTAGTTTGGAGATGATCTCAAGGGGAAGAAATGGGGACAATCGTCATTAGCAGGTCACAAGAGAGGCCATGTGGCACTGAGAGTGCTGCTTAATGAAGCAATTCCAGTAACAGGGAGACAGGACAGAAAGGCCTGTCTATATTTATTTAGCACATATAGCCCTGCTGGAGCTTCTCAGGTCTCCAAGTCTATGATTCAGGTTTCATTTTGCTTATCAGTTCCAAAGGCTGCGGTTTGTTTGTGCTCTGTCTGCTACCTGATGGAATAACTAGGAAAGTAAATAAGTGGACCAGCCTTCAACCACAATTGAGTCACTTGACTCAAATACCAATATGCTTTGCATAGAGAGGCAGCATCTAGCAGGCTGCTTTGAATCTGTGTTGAGTGCTGGAAGGTGGCTTCACGTGTAGGCAAGAAAGTGTCATTGGAGGTAGAATTGAAAACAACTGAAAATTGCTTTAGTTTCTCTCATTTTCCCCGTAAAAAATGCACAGAGTTTGAATTTTGTCACACATTTGAAGGTCACCACTTTTTTTCCACCTTCCCTTCCTTTCCCTTCCCTTCCCTAGTAGCATCTTAGGTGAGTGTGTATGTATTGCATGTTATGCCAGAAGCACAGAACTGTCTTTAAGGTGCTGTTAACGAGAAGTTCATTACAGCTTGATTTTGTCAGTGCATGTCAGGAACTGTGGAGTGGAGTTTAATCAGTACAGCTTTGCTTCAGGTTGTTTGAGGCATTGTAGTGCTGCTGGCCTTAAAATTTACAGCTGCTTAGGTTTGAAAAGCAGGACATTAGTTGGCCTGTCAGAAAAGTAAGATTACAATCTGTGAAAGATAATCGAGTGACCAAATGTCTTCTCTTACTTCCCTTCCTTTCTGTCCCCAGAGCATGAGCAGGGGATATGTAAAAGACTTTCCATGAGCCACCACTGTTATTAGACCAAGTAAGTTCATTAAGAGCAGCTAAGTAGACTGGGCAGAGAGCAACCTCCTCCCAGGCATTCCTCTGACACTAGCCACTTTTTGCTTCCTCTTTGGAGGATTCTTCTCCGACATTTCTTACCTATTATCAAAGGTGGGATGTGTACTGCAGGTGTATCTTTTCTCCTGGGCTTTTTCTTCTCCAGTTCAGTGACCTGAGAGACTGGACTCACTCTCTCTCTCTGTGGCTTCTCTGTGATACCATATCTTTTCAGCAGATTATCAGAGAAGTCTGAAGGTACGCCTGCAAGGAGGAGGGAGGGGGGGGAAAAGCCGCTTTAGCCTAGTTCACATTGAAGAAACTTGCACCTGTGTAATTCTTCCAATGACTACTCTGAAGTAAAGCTGCATGAGTGCATGATCTGCTGCATGGCATACCTACCCTACATTTCCTCCAGGTTAATTATAGGCTACAGACAATGAAGCTATCAGGTCAGCTTGCTTCTGGTTGTATTTAATGCACTAAACTGCAGCCCATCAGAAATCATGGTAAAGAATTTCTATTCCAGAACCTTAGACATCTTGTCAAAGTAGCTTAATTACACAGATGCTCAAGCCTCTAGCTGGGAGCAATAGGATTGCACAGAAATGGCTTTTTTTTTCCAGTGAAAAATGTTTTCTGTGTGGTATGGTACTTGCAGGCACAAAAGGCAGCTCTTCAGCCTCCAAGCCACTCTTCCCTAGAAGAGAATTGCTGATGGAAGATACATGTGAAAACTGAACAGAGTCAAATTCAGTATCTGGATTACAAATATAGGAAAATCCCAGCTGCTTGTTTTTGGCTTGATGGATTGTTGCATATATACAGGGAACCATACAAGTAGTTACTGGCTAACTTTTTGTGGCAGGAGAGCCTACTCCAGTAAGGCCTAGAATTCAATCAGAGAATGCATACAATGCAAGCTCTCATACAAGCTATCTGTGATGAGTTACTGGTGGGCCCCATGGTAATGTTTTTGGTGTTGAATTATGCTAAAACCAGCTGCGAGATCCTGGATTCGAATCTCACTGAATTACTGATATGGCTTGGAACCAACTCACTGTGTGAGTGTGCACGTGGGAAAGGACTGGACCTGGACCTGCCAGGAACATGGCAATGCCTCCACATCAGTGCTGAGGACATCTGGCAAAGCTGTAAGACCAGACCTGCAGCCCACACAGAGCACAGGGCAGAGCTGAAGGCCCTGCAGCCGTGCTGGCAGTCAAGGCAGACCTGCCTGGTAGCCCACCCACAGCCTGCAGCCTGTGATGAGCACAGCACACCTCGCTCTGGCCGGGAAGGCAGGGGCTGGATATCCTGCCTGGGAGGGAAAACCGAACTCTGTAAATGCACGAGACTCCACGGGGTCTCTCCTCTCTTCACCCTCTGCAGCCAGCACCATGACAATCACTGGATCTTGTCGGTAACCATTTTTTTTTCTTCCCAATCTCTTCTCTCTGTCTGTAACCTTTTTAATCTGTTTTCTTTTACTCCTTTCCTTCTCTTGTGGATAACTTAAAACCAATGAACTGTGTTTTACTAAAGCTGGTATATGATTTTTTTTAGTGGATTTTTCCAGTGGAATGGGTCTTTGTGCTGAATGATTTAGTGAAATGCTTTATTCTTGGTTGTATTTTACTCTTGTAAAAACCTTTTGCCAAAATATCTTATTTTTCTCACTAAATTAAGGAGAATTTCTCTTGGAGAAGAGTGTGTAACTCTTTCTCTGGATGCTAATTAGAGGTTATAATGAACCAAGAGGCTTTTAAAAAGTCAAAAAATGTAACTGCTCTGGGCAGTTTAATCCAAAATGCAACACCAGCCTGGTTCACCAAACTTCAAACATACGTCCTGCCTTTTGAAGTAGGACATGACAGATAAGAAAGTATCTGGCCTGTAAATTTTTAACTAGCAGTCAGTCACCTTATACTATAAAAGTCTAGCTCCCTTTCATACAGTCAGGTTTTTCTTAACTCTTCTTGTGGTGTATGTGTAGAGATTCCTCGCTTGGGAGGAGAGGCTGAGAGAAAGAGATCTCTCTGCGAGCATTGGTATTGGTGAGTTACCTCAAATCGCTACTTAATAATTGTTTCTTTTTGTTAACTTTAATAAAATTGCTTCAATACTTGCTTTGATATAATGCACTATCCTATCTTATACTATACTACTAGTAGTTTTAGTGTTTATATTGTGTAGTACATAATTCTGATTAAGATCTTTTGCCTGATGATTTGTAATAATAAATTATTCATTTTAATAAATATTCTCATTTTGCCAGTCATTAAACCTGCGGGACAAAAGTGGTTCAATCACACCTTTGTAATTCCTTATGTTTAAATTGTTGACATAATATGTAGCTGATTGGATTCATCCACATTTAGACTCCTCTCTGAGAAGGAGTTTAGAAAGCGAGGCAGTCCTTTCTGCACCTTGTGACTTAGGGCAACTGAATGACTCTACACCTCGTGATGGCAGGGCCTTTTCTTAAATACATTTTTGTCTGAACCTTCCACTCCCACCCAGAGAGTGACAAACATTTATTCCTACTGCTCTTTTTGGAAGATCATCAGGTTTCACTGGCAGTCTCCTGCTTATTCTTCCCTTCCCCAGGTTGGCTCTCAAACATCTGTAGATGTGCCACAGCAGGAAGCGTCCTACAAGGAGCGCCTTTGTTGCTGCGGTGATTTCTGGCTCCCTGGAACACGCAGAGTCCCCATAAGCATATGAGCCCTGTGATTTCTAGGAGGAAATCCTGGATGATGCAGGAAATGGTGCAGGTGGGTTGTGTGCCTCTCTGGTCTACTGCCAGCGTCATCCTCATTCAGCCTTCCTCTGAGCACTGGGTATGAGTTTCAAGAGAAAGTGCAGGGGCTGAACTGGATCCGTTTTGATTTTGGACCATATCAAATTGGGACATCGAGCATGGCTCAGCGTATCATTTAACACATAAACGTGGCATCATTTAGCAGCAAGACTATGAGCTCCAAGGGAGCACGTTTTCCAGAGCATACACCCACTCACCTTGGTGTTCCCAGATCTGTGAGCAAACCCTTCAACTAACGGAGGATGGCTTTGAGGAAGTCAGACTCTGTTCATCTGCCTTCCAAGATGCACATGCATGGAGCTGTGTTTCTGTAAGCATCCAAGGGGACAGAACTGAATGAGGGCTCTATGGACTTTGCTCAGATTCAGTTCCCACAGCTAAATTGGGATTTCAAAGTCAAGAGATTTATTGCTTACCTGTTAGAGGTGGTGGAGTGTGCAAAGCTGGTGTATCTTTTCTCCTTGGCTTTTTTTGCTCCTGTTCGGTGTTTTGGGAAGCTGGGATGGTTTTACCTTTTCTTGGGTTTTTTTTGAGGTCGCAGCTCTTAATCAGCTGCTCTGAAAGATCTTCTGCAGGGAAAAGAATAATAGAAATTGAAACTTTGGGGAAATAATAAAGAAATGCTTTAATAATAGTGCTTTAATCCAAATAAATTAAAATGCCCATGAAAAACATCTTTTAAATACTTAGAAACTCATCAAAAGAGGCCTCTGTGCCATACTACATGGGAGTCAAATGACTTAGGTGGTCCTTCTGTGTTGTAGGCAGTAGATAGAAAACACAGGGAGAGAGTTGTGTGCAGCTGTGTGTTTACACAGTAGAGGGAAGGCTGCATCACTGTGAGCAGAGGTTCCATGGCTACCCCTGTTTCATCCAGTGCTCACCATGTGGACTGTGTCTTTGAGAGTTAGAAGGGCACTTTTATGAAGGAAAGTTTTACATATGTGGGGTCAGCCTGAGGTACTGGTAAAATGAGCCAGTCAGTATATTGTTTCCTTCAAGAGTTGCCTTTATTTCAAGAGCTACTGAGCAACTGCTATTTGCTTTTGATTTACATAACATTGTACTGGACTTCTGGTTTTCCCCTAAAACAAGCCTTGACTCAGGTGACTCAGAGAGTCAGCATGTCTTTTTCTACAAGAGTCTGCATTTTTGAGTGCTTATGCAAGCTGAAAATATTGAAGGTAATCTGTTGTGGTGGTGCATCCTCCTCCCTCACCTCCTCCTCAGGCCTGCTTTGTGACCTCAGCAGCTCCTGATAAGCCTCGGTTGAACCAGCTGAGTGGTGAAGTGCCCCTTGACTGTACCAGTTGGGTGGGGAAGCCTCCGTGACTATACTGGGTGCTTTTGCATGGTAAAGGTAGGAACAATACTGACCATACCAGGGCCATCAGCTGCCCGACCAAGGTGAGGAACAAAGGATAAGCAGTTATTTGTGTTACCCTTGCTAGATAATTTACCTGAATTGTAACCCAAGTGAAATGGTACCATTGTTAGGAGACCTTGTGAAAAAAATGAATCGTAGCCTGAATGCAACGGTACTATTGCTACTGGACTTTTTGGGAAAAAATCATCTTGTGACCCTATAAACAGCAGTGCTAAGTGAGGCCTCCCGGAGTTGGAGCGCTCCTGGAAAGCAGTGGGCTGCACCAGCAACTCCCTTTGAGTGGGATGTCTCTTGGAGCTTGCAAACCCTCAAGTTTGCAATACTTGAAACATGTTGCTGATGATGAGGTCTAGGTGGATTACACACATGCACTCCCTGAGGGCCAGCCCGTGCCTGTTGAGAAATGCTAAGGGATTTAATAAAAGTATTTCACTGACCTTGAGGGGAATTTTTGATTAGTACCTTTACACACATAGATATAGAAGTATATATTTATTTCCCTGGGTGCAAGCAAGCGAATTGATTATGGTATGAACGTTGTTATTTTGAGTTTATAATTAACTAGTTGTTATAATTGTAGCAAATCCTATTGAATCACTTCTTAAAATGTTAAAGTAGTTGATGATTAGGTGCTTTTGCACCCTCTTCTGGTATCCATATCCTTTGCACTCTAACTCTCCTTGCATCCCCAGTCTCTGTGTAAGTTATTCCAAACTGCTTTTAATCCAATTTACTTATGTATGCTTCATCTATGTAGTAAGTAATAGAATGAGCTTTGCCATTTAACTCTGATAAAGTTGCACTCTTATAAATTCATATTGAAGCCTGTATTTTGTCAATACCTTTGACAGTGATTTTTTAAACATTCTAACTACTCATTTGCGACACCTCTCATTATTATCATCACTCAAACCAATGCTCTAAATTCTTAAAAGCTGCTTGTTTGCCTTTGTCGGGGTTCCCCACACCCTTATCCAACCCCTACCTGCAGACTTGGATGCAAGTGCAACTTCATTCCAGGCTCTCTTACACTATTTAAGACGTGTTATGTCTGTGAGCCTGCAGATTGTAAAAATGGTGCCTGTGGCTAGAAATGCCATGTGACATAGTCAGAATTAGGATACCTTCCTTGGAGGACAAATAAACAAAATTGATAAAATTCGGCTTGCCTGTGGTGAGACGGTTTTTGACACACAAGTGAAATGGCCTCTGTGTTTCATTATTGTCATCACAAGGGTAACAGTGAACAAAGAGATGTTTGTTTCTGCGTTGCTAAATCTTCAGGACAATTTTGCAAGATGGGAGTGAAGTAATAGCATTTGAAGTAGAAGCAAAGACCATGAATATGCAAAAAACACATCTATCAAGTATGAAGTCTGGTATTCAGGAGAGTGGCAGAGCAAAGATGACTGATATGCTCAGTGTAAAAGTAGGTTCAAGGAAGGAACAGACTGCTTCTGAAACACTTTCAGAAAGCTGCCCCAGTGAATGAAATGGGATGCTTGAAATCTTTTACTCAAATTTCATATGGAAAATGTGTTCAGGTAAAGTTTAGCTATATCCTAGCTTTCAGTTTACTATAGTATAAATGGAGAAACTGCTCTATGTTTTCTCCTAGGGAAAAAAAAATCAATGACTCTTTTTGCTTTCTCTGTAATTAATTTCACTCTAGAGTTTCAGCGGATATTTATATGCAGGAAAAATGCTCTTTGCCATTCCATCTGGCATCAGAAGTGTCAGCAGAAGGTATAATTATCCATTTTCTTCAGGGTTCAGTTGTATCGCTGGAGGGGAAAAATGGACACCGGAGAGGACTTTATGATGTGAAGGCAACACCTCTCATTAGTGCAATGACATCATCTAATAACACTTACCTAAATGGTTACACTGTGAATCTCGCTTATCCAGTCTGTCGTCTGGCATATCAAGTGGCTGAACACATTCTGTTGACATCATTGAAACAGGCTTTTCTCCTCCTTTGAAGATACTACACACACACACACACACACACACACACACACACACACACACCAAAAAAAAACAAACAAACCACAAAACAAAAAAATGAATGAAACCAAAACCAAAACCAAACCAAACCAAACCAAAAAAAAGCACAACCATATTGGTGTAATGTATCCGCTTGCTAGCCAGATTGTGAGGAACTCTTGTCTTCCAGCTGCCCTCTGTCATGCAGTCTGCTGGCCTGATTTCACTCGCACGTGCTGAGATGCATCCTTGCTGTAAGCAACCCATGATAGCACCGATTGGCTCTACAGAAGAATACTGCCTTTGATCATTAAGTACTATCTCATAGTAAGTACTGGAGTTTTTTCTGGTTTTTTCCTGTTTTCTTCTGTATTTTTTCTCAAGTATAAATTAAGGATTATGTTTGGTGTTTATTATATGATCCAACTTTAATTATGAATTCTGTTGAATTAGTCTTATAAGGCCAGCTCCTGTAAGACATCTTAAATACCCCTGAAGATCCAAGTGTAAGGGCTGCCTCAGAAAGATGACTGGTGCCCACAGACCCCAAAGCCAGGATGAAGTAGACTTCCTCATCACTGGGAACTCATTTCACCAGGCTGTTTATTTGCCCATGCTCTGTAAGTCTCAGTGGATTGCTGTTTTGGCTGGTTTACCCCTCTTTGTGCATAACTGCAGTTGGTGTTGAAGCCCATCCTTCTACCTGAGCTTCCCCAGCACCTCCCCCAAGCTGAGAGTTGGTCCTGGGCTCACTAATTCTGGGGCTGCCACAAATGCCGTCACAGAGAGAAGAAAATAAGACCATTTTTCACTGCTGATTGTTTCTACAGAGTAGAAAACAGATGTCCTAAAAGTAGAACATCTGGGTGTTCCTGTGTTGCACTGCAAACTTTTCATTACAAGTTTTACCATATGTTTAATGTGACTGTGTTGGAGTGATACCTTCCTGGGTACAGAAGAAACCTTCATGCTAATACACAGAGTTTCTTCTTCAGTTATTTAGGCACTAGGCTGCTCTCTCCAGGTATTCTTGTCAGATTAGTCTGACTTACACTTCTCTGAAGCATATTTAAATCTTCTTAGCAAACACTTGGATATTGGAAAGCTGGATCTGAGTGCCTCCTTCCACCCCAAAAATTTGCTGCTAATAATAACATGGATATAGAAATACCACAGAATTGTCTGGGACCAGTTTCTTCTCACAGAGAGTGTGCTTCTGGGCACCCTGGCTGAGCTGTGGACTGATTTCCACTACCGCCCATGAAGGTGTAAAATAAATAAAAATAACAACAGCTAAAATTCTGATTGACTGAAAAAATGTGATATACATTTGCACAGGTTCTGGTCACAAAGTTTTTGCCTTTGGAAATAATAAAAAATACAAAGTCTTCCTAATTAGTTCCTAAAGTACAAATTAACCCCTTGCACATGCCAACCTTAGTAGTGGGATAAGAAGTCCTGATACCAATTCCCCCTCTGCTGGCTTGTGTTATCTGCCTGTGAACTGTCCCAACAGTTAAAGTTAGCTGAAGCAGTTTTCTCTAAAGTACTCTCCCTGCCATGACCCCATCCAGGCTGCATTCCAGCCTCAGTGCAGTCACATCCCAGCTTTCTCCAAATGGGACCATGCCCAGCCCACTGCCTGTGCAGTGGGACCCTGTGCTTTCTTGCTAGTCCCCATAGCCCCGGAGGTGACAAGGCAATTTGCCATGCTGGTGGTGACTAAAAAAAAAAAAAAAAAAAAAAAAAAAAAAGAGAGAGAGAGAGTAAAATAAAGAAGCCAATCAAGCCAACCAGCCAGGAGAGAGAAGCGTGCAAGAGTGTGGTTGAGGTACTTACGAAGCACTGGAGGTGGTGGGGAAGGTGCAGTTTAGCGCTGAGGCTGGCTGGAGGAGCTCTCTGGGCTGGGTCTGCAGCTGATGGTCTTGCCCGTCTTATCTAGGGAGCTGTCGCTATGGCAACGCCGCGCTGAGGCGTCCTCTGGGAGGCTGGGGAACAGCATCACCACTCCCTGACCCACCCCTGGATTCTAATTCTGTCTCCTTCCTCTTCCACGAGTTGCAGAGGCTGAAGGAGAGGTATTAGAATGCAGGGCAGACTGACTGCGCCTCAAGGCTGAGGCACCGTTCCTGCCAGACGACCAAGAGATGCTGGTGCTCTCAGACAAGTAGGGGAGGATTCAAAAGCTTTGGCACGGAAAGCCAAAAGGTGAGCTGTAGCTGCCGTGTCTAGAGGCACAAAGAAAATGGCAAGGGGAGGGAGCATGACTGGTGACGTCAGGGACCCAGGGGAGAGGATAAAAGTGCAACGTGTCCGGGAGCAGCACCGTAAACACGAAAACTGATGGACACTCCGGCACTGGTTACACAAGCTTGGTATTTATGGGGCCAGGCAAGGAGTTTTCCATATCTGCAAGTTGTTTGCCAGTAGAGACCAGTCTCTCCCATACCTTTGGATGAAGCTGTTATTTCCACTAAGAGAAAAATATACAAACATGCTTGACACTGGAAAAGCTCTGGCAGAAATACTCTACTCAGTGGTGGGAACTGCCCCTCTCTTAGTATTCATTTGCAACAAAAATGCTTTTGTCTATGCCTTTTTATTAAAACACCTTTAAAAATTATGATTGCTCACAGTTGAGGTTATCTTCTCCTCTTTTCCCCCACTCAGCGACTGCAATTTAAAAGCACCAATGTGCAGAGCATACTTTAAATTAGTCAAGGCTCCTTTCATAAATAGCATATTGTACGGAAGGCCAAAGGGACAAAGTGCTCATTAACAGCCCTGCAAACTATGCAACACCCTTGGATCCTTTACATATCATATGCAGTTCTACAAAATGCCAAGCATGTTAAATGCTCTAAAGGCACCACCTGAAAGAACTGAGAGCTTTCCCCATCAATACCTGGGAGAGAGAAGCACATTCATTACTCTACAGAGTGTAAGTCACCTGTGTTTAGGTGAATCAGAGTCCAATCTTCAAGCTCAGAAATGCTTAAATCACTGCTGAAAAATTAAGCATAGGCTCCTTAGATTTTTTTGGATCAAGATTAATATTTCTAACTGAAAAGAAAACAAGCAAACAAAAGCAAAATAAAAAACAACACCCCTCCTCCAAACCATACAACCCTCAAACTTGATTTTTATGATTTCCCCATCTCCATCATTGCCAAGACCACTGTGTTGCAGTGAATTGTAAATAAAACCCCTCTATTTTCCACTGAAATGCCTTTTACTTAGAAACACAGGTTATGCCATATTTTTCCATGCACTCAGAAAAGTCAAAATGAGATGACAATAGTAGGCTCATGAAACACAATGCTCAAATCAGAAATACCTTTTCGAAACTCAGCTCAAGACTGCCTTTTTATTGTCCTGATTGAAAAAGTCAGTCAGTCATTTATAGCACTAAAGAATTCCCTGAGGGTGAGGAAATAATTTCTAGTTCTAGCCATCAGATCCCAAGGTTGCTTTGGGAATATTACAGGATCAGTTTACTCAAAAGGAAAGCAGACTCTCACACTCAGCAAGATTACATATCCAGCCCTGGTCATCCAGGGCTACCACGTGATGCCGTGAAGCGTTTAACTATGGCAGCATATTTATGCCAGTCTTTACAGAATGGCTGTTGCATTACCAGTGTGATGGAGGATTTACTCTCAAACAGGACCTTTTAAATGCTTATAGTTGTTGTCCTGCTTTTAAGAGGGTTGGGACTTCTGCCAGCTTTCTAACCCTTCCTGCTCAGTTATTTCACCAAAATAGTTGGAAAATAGTTCATAAAAAAATCTACACTTTAATTCCCTTCCTATGTACAAGAGTATTCCCATCTTGGGAGAAGTAGTTCTTGGCAAACTACTCCTGTAATTAAAGACAAGAATGTGTCTAAAAGTTTCCAGGCTAGTGCATTAGAAGACAAGCAGTGCAGCTTTGACAGATAAGAAAATAGGAGAAGATCTAACAAAAACCAGGTAAATACAACACATACACAACATACACACACGCACCTGCATGCATGTATGTCTGTATGTATGACTCTTACCTTCCTATGTGTTTTTTATTGGTCATAGGTGTGGGGCAGAGCAGCTGATGCTGCCTGCAGAGGCAAGGATGAGTCTGCTGGGAAGGAGGTGTGACTGTGCTGCGAAGGAGAGAAACGAGACAGTGGAGATGACCAGGTAAGTCATATCACAGTACCTTCCAATACAAAACAATCTCTCTAAAGAGATGAAGGTGAGCATGATTATCAGTACCATGAAGGCCTGTTGCCTTAAAGATGACATAGTTATCATCTCTGTATGTTCCATATCTTCTTCATGAGACCATGAAAATCTGTAAAACTAATATACAATCAAAGACATTTGTACCATTTTAGTTCTGTGGGGTTTCATATTCAATTGTTTACATTAAGTTGTTTTCAGATTTTGCTTCCAAACCTGATACTACTTTCAGATGAAATAAGAACTGCTGATAAGGTGGAAGTGAAGGGTAATTTCACTTTTCCCATATGCAAAAGTATATGCATATGGGGCATAAGTTGCATTTGTCACAGACACAAACATATAGATATGTCATGTTTCTAAACAGAAGGCTTACTTGATGAAATCATTGCCATGTCCTGAAAGGCAGCATATTTGTCCCAAGTCCAAGAGGGAAAGCATTTTATTTGTTGTACTGCTGAGTGAAACCTTCAAGGCTGGAGCACTCTCTAAGGCCCAGAGAGGTCTGGGATTTGTATCTACCTTGAGAGGTAACTCTTATGCAAATATCCTTCCTACTACCCCTACAAAGTTTAGGGGGATTACAGAGAAAACCTAGAAGTTTGAAAGAGAATAGCCCCATTTAAAATGGCAAAGGGAATTTCTGTGTCAAGAGTCAGGGTCATGCCAAGACTCTTTGTGCAAAGCCAAAGAGAAAAAACTACTGTACCAAGTTGATGTGAAAATGATTGTAGATTAATGTGCAGATTGTAGAATAATCTGACTTAACCAAGTCTTTCTTCTTACTTCAGGAGGAGCAAGCCAGGAGAAAACAAGGAAAGGAAAAAATTTGGCTTTACATGAGGGAGAAAGATTCTGAAGTTTGGTACTTGTAAAAACTCCAGTGCACAATTTTCATTGATCCTTATGTCAGGGGGCTTTGGGAGAGTTAATTTTAGGGAAAGACAGATGTTAAAATCCAGCAAATGGCAGATGGTAGTGGAAAACTGTATTCCAGGGAGACTTGGGACAAAGCAGTAGCAGATGACATCTAGCCCATGTAATTTGTGCTTCTCCTTAAATCCATCACTCTGATTCAGCATGGAGCAAGGTGGGAGCAGGGATGAAGAGAAAGCTGACCTTTACCTCGTAGAGAAATCTCCCTCCATCCAGAGGCTTTAGATTTCCTTTTCGTGGAGCACCCGCTGCTGTTTCTCACTCTGCCCTCTCAGTTCTTGCTCCAGTTAATCACATGCTGAACCGATGTCTTCCTGTTCGTGGATACAAAGGGTCTTTCTGCTAAAACATTATGGACTTGACAAGATTACAGCATTTCCAACTATGCATCCAAGCATTATCTTTTTAAATATTATCACAGCCCTTTTGCACTTATAGCTTAAAATATCAAACAGTTTCTAAAACACCACTTTGTTTGCTCCCCTTTTTAAAACCCTCCACACTGTCTGCTTTGTTTTACTAGACCAGAAACCTGAGAGGAAAACAATTTCTATGATTGGAAATTACATGTATGAGTGTGAGAAACATCAGTGCCTACAAAATGTGCTTATCTCTCAGATTAGAGACAGACACTCATTGGCAAACTTGATCTGTCCCTAGGCCTGTTTTTGTCTCACAGCAGGATGGCAAAGAGTTAAAGACATCTGACATGGTCTATGAACCTTCCTGGAGAAGGGTATTTCAGCATGTGTTATTCGATAAACACTTTTTAAAGAGAGGAGTAAAGTAAACTTGATTGAAACCACACTAAAAGTCTATCATCACAGGACACGAAACAAAGAAGCAGGGAGCAGAGTGATCTGCTTAGGAGGGTTTTCAAAGAAATTCAGTGAAGGTGAATACTGCCTTCTCTCAACTTCCCTGGGAGTTTCCATTTTGTTGCAAGCATTTTGAAAAATCCTTACCTTTTGTTTTTCACATACAGCAGCACAACAAACATTTTGCAGAGGCACATGAGAGCTACCTCTCTTTTAATGGTCCAGTGAGACCACAAAGGACTTATTTTTCTTTGGCAGGGCTAGAAAATTATTAACATAAAACATGAAAGAAAAGGCAGAGAGATCTTTCAACAAGTAGGTTTTGAAAACAAATTGAACTGAACCCTATTTTCACTACATAAACTCTTATTCATCGAAGGTATGATGCATGTTTAAACCAAGCACCCTAAGTTTCCAGTGATAAGCAAACCTCCATGAGGACCTTGTGGAAGAATAACAGCAGGGTGCCCACCTTCTACAGCCACTGTCACAAATGCTTTTACATATGTGGAAGGAGAAGCAGAGACTTTGTGAAAGCAGCAGTGTGGATCCCTGCTCAAGTTGCTCCTGTGACAGTAAATCCAGCCTTTCAGTTAAACATCTGGATGCACTTACAACCTAAAATAAAAGACTGCAGATGCATATCTGTAAAGTCAGCAGGGAGAGCAAGAGCCTCCTCTCCTCCCTCTGCTGCCCCTCTGTCACCCTGCTCTGGAATAGAATCTTTATGGCTTTCCCCTTAGAGCATCAGGAAGAGGAGATGATGGTAGTAGAAAGATGCACAGAGAGACGGGTGGGTGTAGTCCAGTGTGTGTTACATTTAATTTCTACTTCTTTATGTCAAGTGAAACATCTCCATTTATCCAGACAGCTTGCATCCATCCAGACCCTGTGATACTCCACAATCCTCTCTGTAAATTATACCCAGAATTGGTTTGTGATTCACTGGAGGTGGTGTGCATAAGATGAAGATTGAACCTGTATCACTGCTGTTTTCTGGGGCCCTTAGGAACATAAAAAGAAGACTGAATCTCTCTCCATTCCACACACCTTTTTTTTTTTTTAATTATTATTTGTAATGATCTAGAATACACCTCCCAGCCAGGCTTTGTGAACACTAATGCTAAGCAGGCAGGGCTGGCCACAATTTTCTGAGCAGCAGGACTTGTTCCCTCTCCTCAGTCAGCACAGACATTGTTCCACAGGGTAAAGGGAAATCCCTTCCTTAACCAGTATGGGGAGACCTTACCAGGAGGTAAATTGTCTGCTGTGCATCCTCTGTGCATCTGATTTTAGCCATTTCTTGCCTGTTGTGGTCTGGCACATGAGTAGTTGCTATGACCTGCGCAGAGGAATGCACAAAACTGACTGGAAAGTAGTTTCTAGCTCTAACTTAGCTGTGTTGACTTCTGCTAGCAGTAATAGAAAAAAACATCAAAATTATGTTAGATGTAAAAACCAAGAGCCTGTCCGTGCTTCTGCAGGGAGCACATGTATTGATTAAGATAAATGCTAACGAGGACTCTCTAAGAAGGGAAATTAATACTGAGGCATTTGGAAAAATTTGCTAATCCATTTTTCTCCTTTCAAAGTTTTTTTTATTCATATACACACAAAATTTACAGTAATCTTACATGGTAATTCAGTCCTGGAAAGGTACTAGCCTTTCCTTAAGGTCTTTATTTTAGCCAGAAGGGGACTAGAAGATTATTTTAATTTATTAATTCTGAAAATTATTCACTTTAGACAAGTCACTCTCTCTTTTGGGACTCCATGGGCAGTGTGAAAGCAATGCTATATCATGCTTCTTGGATCTTTACAGGTTTCAGAAGGGCCCAGACAGGAAAATTCAGCTGGCTGCATCATGTCTGGTCTGAGTATGGACACCTCTTATTTATACCATAGCAATGTATAAATAACAATGTCATGATTGAAACCATCAGGACTTCTTCCATTTTATAAATTGGGAAGAGGGAATAGTTACTGATTTCCAACTGTTTAATTAGTGTTTACAGTATCTCTCCTTGAAAATAGCCATGTGTATTTAATTCCCTACTTGCAAGTTTAATTTAATTAAATCAATTGTTGTACACCTGTTTCCACTTACTTTAAAAAATCAGCAGCATAACAAATACGAAGCAACATTGAAAGTAATTGATCTTTATCCTTGAAATGTTTCTTTTGGAATGGTGTAATTAAGGACCCAAACTATAAAAATAATCAGATATCAAGTTTAAACACCAGTAGACATGTAACCCTCTTTTAAACAGTACAGGCAGTTTTGAACAGGCAGATGCAGAGAAAAAAGTTAGAAAACTAGAAGATTTCATAGGAGATTGCGGAAAAACCTTTTCTTTCCCTGAAAACTGATGCTCTATTAATGAATGCTGGGAAGAGACAGCTTCAGAGGACAGCAAACAGGTATCTCTTAATCTATACCAAGGAGAGAGACAAATAGGTTCATGTTTGATTTTACCATGGACCTTATGCCCAAGACCATATCATCCTGTATGCCACTTACTTTCCAAAAAGACACAACTAAGTAAGTTCCTAGACATCCTGCTTATAGGAAGGAAAAATCTTGAACAAGGCTCAAAAACATAAGGCAGCTAAACAAAATACTGGACATACACCACTCCACCCCCTTTTTTTTCTCATTTAATGACTCTTATGGGGGACTTTAACTACCCTGACATCTGCTGGAGAAGCAGCACAGAGAAGCACAAACAGTCCAGGAAAGCATTAATGACAAGTTTCTGACAGAATCAGTGCAGAACCCCAGAAGTAATGGTGTGCTGCTGATGCCCAGAAAAGGGCTTGTAGCATTGGGGAAAGGTGTCTTAATCTAAAGAGAGACAGTGATCAGGAAAGCTTGATCAGTCTCACGGATTTGCAACCCTTTGCCCCACCCGTAAAGGAGGACACTGGGGACAGCTGGTTAGAATCCTTCTTTAAGAGAAGAGAAAGCATTCCAGCTACTCTCCTCCCTCAGCCACACACACACACTCTCAATCCTTTATGGATTACCTCAGCAGGAAACCCAAGCCTGAGAAAAGTGCTTGTTACATTTGTCTGACCTGGTTTGGGATGACTTGGTTGCCCTTGCTTTTACTTCTCTGTTTGTTAAATGGGACAAGGATATGAAGAATTCAGGCTACTCTGCTTCCAATATACTTTGCTCTGGTTAGAGAAACTCTAGATTGGGAACAACTCTCCTGATGTAATGAGAATAACATTTTCTCATTATTGCTATTCCTTGTAGATGAAAAATTAAGGACAATAAAGTCCTTACGCAGGACATTACAAAAGTGTCACTAAAACAATTGACCCTAGCTTTCAAGTAATTAGGTTTTCCATTTTTGTCCCCAAGTGAATATAACTATTTCCTACTCTCCATAATCTCTCTCTGTCTCTGTCATTAGCTTAGAAAAATCTCTGGAAAGTCCAGGCAATATTTAAAAGCTAATTTACCAGCAAGATAATACTTGACTATAGGCTTTCACACACACACCTTGTTTCATAGTAGGTCTACAATAGCTTGACTTAAGTTGTCTGTTGTAAAGGAAACTCTACTTGTTGTGGAAGGTGCATCTTACTATAGATGCAGACTAAGAACTGACCTAAAACATTTTCCCAAAAATTTGTACAGTGTAATTGAAATGGTGTAGAGCACTAGACCACTGAGGTGAGCACCACAGTTTTCTTCAGCACCTGGGACCATCATCCTGTTCCTTTTCATGACTTCTAACAGCCTACCACCCTTGGCAGATGCTTGCTTTATCTAAAATCCTTCTAATAAATACTGACTGCAGTCATTCCTAGAGGCAGCTGGTTAAGCAAAGGGCACAGAACTGTGGTGTTTTAGCTGTTCATATATTTGCAGAAGTTTTTTGCAGGTGACAAGGCCAGAGCCTGACAGTGACATGCAAGGGATATCTGTGTTGAATCTTCAGTTGAGGTCCAAGGGGCCCCTTAGGCTCCCTTAGGATAGGAGGTGAGGGGGTAAAAAAACAACTCATCTTCCAACTTTTGGTCTCTCCTTTTTGCCTCATCACTACTTCTGTGGCTGTCATTAACCGTAAGTTCTACTATCCTACCAGACTTTTGTATTTTAGGGGTGGGAGAGTAAGAAATCAGGAAAAGGCTGCTGCCTGTATTCTGTTATTTGTCATGGTTATAAATGCTTCCCATACCAAAGTTGAATAGCCCCAATGGCACACAACTGTGTCCTGCTTACTAGTTGTGATCTGTGCTAACTGAGCAAGTACTTCATCCATTGAAAGACAATGGAAAAGGATGAAATGAAGATGGATGAATTCAAATGGGCCTCTCCAGAGAGGTGCGATCAGGGTTGTTTCACTTTCCTTCAATACCTGAAAGTCTCAGATGTTCTGATTCTGAATTTTCCCATTCAATAACAAAATTGCCTCTTGTTCGTGCTTCAGGCCCTTACCCATATCCCATTCTACAAGGAAGACCAAAACCTTGTTTCTGGAGCAGAAGGAGTTAAAACAGTTCGACAGCCTTATAAAGTGACAGTGCAGCTTTCTTAAGGAGCAATAAATCTTAATTAAAGTCTTCTCATAAAATTATTATCACAGCAGAAAATAAAGGTCCCAACTGATATTAGGCCCCTATTGTGCCAGGCAGTGTATGAACATACTAGGACAGAATGGATTATCTGCAAGGAATTTAAAACCTCATTAGATAAGACAGAAAGAAGCTATGACAGGAATAAAGGTCCCACAGGGTAAAGAAAAAGACTCTTGTCACAGAAAAGACACATGGTACAGCCTGAAATAAAGTATCGGGTTCTTGTCACCCTGGTAGCCCTAGAGCAGAAAGGTGTTCATATCTCGGAGCTCAGAATCAGTATACTTTTGTTGCTTGAGGTCAAGATTTGAGGCTTTTGGGGTTTTTTCAAGACATAAATTTCAGTCCTGCACAGTGGAAGCCCTGAGCCTGACCTGGGGCACCCTAGCACCATGCACTAGGGTGCAAGATTGGGTAGAGGTGGGCTGTGCATCCATCACAGGTCAACCCTACAGCTGTTTAAAGCAGCTGTGCTCATATTATTTGACTGTCACACCCCCACTTCTGAGCCCTGCTTTCTTCTATGTCAAATCTTCCTTAGATTTGAAGGGACAGAATTCCCTAGACAGTACTTTCCTTGGAGTCTATTGTCAGACTTGACAGTAAGGAAACAGACATACTAACATGCCAGAGAAGTTCTGATGTTTATCCATGTGATGCTCTTGAATTGATGCCTGATAAAGCAACTAATGGGAGCCTTTGGCAGGGTACCTTAGATGGATTTCCTTATTATCTCAGTAGAGTTTATACTTTTCAGCAAAATCAATATTCAAGCTGGTGTGCAACGCAGCCTCTTTTAGCTTTAGGTTTTAAAGATTTACGGGGATCAGGGAAAACCAGTAAAGGCAAAAGACAATGACAAAAGAAGTAAAATCCAAGTGACGCAAATTGCTACTGAACTCAGGTAGGCTAAAGCAGTCATTAGGTTTTGAATTTTCCTCTTTATTAGGGAACCATTTTTAATTTACCTTCCCCTGCCTGTCCCACTCCTTTCCTCTGTCCTGCTTTGTTGAGGCTGCATGTTGCCCTTGCACTTCAGATAGTGTGACCAGAGCAAAGGAATTGCTGAGCCTTTAATAGAGAGTTTCAGGCATAATTTTTAGGTTTCTGCAGGCAAGAGATAGTGAAAGAGCACCAGAGATCAAGGAAAAGAACACTGCTGTAACCCTGTGCATCTTCTTCTTTCCCATAGCTGGTCTGATCTATATTGCACAGACCTTTGTGGAGCCTCATCAGTCCTGTGAAGCAGAGCCAATGGTTCTACCTACTTCAATTTTAGAGATGTAAAATAGGGAAGAAAACATCCTTTTGCTGAAATACTTCCATTTCTTTCTTATTATTTTTTGTTTTTATGTTTTTGTCAGAAGTCCTGCAGTGTCATGTGGTCAGTTTTCTTCAGATTTCAAATTAGAAACTGCTTAATTATGGGCAATGAAGAAATGAGGCTGCACACACAGAATTCAATTTCAGGATTTCTCCGAAGATCTCTCTCTGCATTTCCCCTTTATTAAGGTTCTTTTGCAAATAGCACCTGGTGTTGCCTTTCAGTTAACCAGAATTGCCAGGATCTTGCTAAAGTGGTGTTTTGATCCCACACATTCACTCTTGTATCATGTTGTGACTGTTTTCAGCCATGAGAAAACCATGCAGACCATTAAACGGTGTTCTGCTTTGAGAACACAGCACTGTCAAAACACCAGTCGAGGTCGATCCTCCTTTTTGTTTCTAATTAACTAGATGCAGGTGCAGGCTAACTCAGCTTGTTCCCACATCTTAGTACTAATATTTTTCACAGGTAATGTGGCCCCCCTTCCCTAAGATATGAGCCTGCAAGCTAATTCGTATGATTTCATCTAGATAGAGCAATTATGATACCCAGTCAGATATGTTATTATTTAATCAATTCTGTGGAGTCGTCATTAAGATTCACACCATATTTGCTTATGACTGCTCCAAAGGGAAATAAATGATAGAATTTCAAAAGCTGGTAACATTGTGAGGTTAAGTGAGTACATGGCTGGCTGTCACACTCACCAGTGCTATCCCTAGACTTTCCTGATCACAAAATTGCTGTACATTTTCTTTTCTCTCTCGTCTTCAATAGCAGCATTATGAGGCTTAGTTCAGCCATCCTTGTAACATGGTTGGAGGATTTATGAAGTGACATACCACTTGTGCTCTAGGATTATTCATAAGATTTTCTCATTGCTTAGTATGTTTTTTAATTGCTATAAATAAGGCTGCAGTTTAACAATTAAAACAACATTGAGGGCTTGAGAAGTTTTCTAGCTATGCATGCAAACACATTCACAGTAACAATATTTGGGAGCATGTAGGTGTTGCATATGGGGTAAGCGTATCCCATCCATGTCTTGCATGAAATTATTTTATAATTAAATTGAAATGAGGAGCTGGACTGCACATACCAATCTAGAGGTCATTCAAACAGTTTTGTTAGTAAGAGTGATATTCAGTCCTCACTGAGAATATGAATTGTAGAATTCAAGTGGCACCAATGGTCCCGTATGAACAGCTGCCACCTGCCAATAGCATCTTCTGTACACACGGACATAAGACAGGCCAATAGTAATTGCAGCATCACATACCGTCAGAGCTTTGATTACGCGTCACTTAGTCATTGAAGTGACTCTTGCAAAACTCAGGAATCACTGCTATGGCTGAGGCAAGGAAGCTTCTTAGTCATTCTTTCTTCCAGTAGGCCTTCAGCACTTTTTGTATGCCTTTCAGCATTCTCTTTATTTGCTTTCCTCCCCAAGTGAATGTACAATACCTGCAAGTGCAGTTCCTAAGCCAGTGGAAGGAGAAAATATAATGCCAAATTTATTGCTTATTCCATCAAAAATTTCCATTTTCCGTTTGCATGCTGCCTGAACATACTGTCATAATCACAAACCTTGACATATAAACTCTAAACCACTTGGTAGTGTGGAAATAGTGTACAAATCCCATGTTGGGTCTCAAGAAAGGGGCAAATTTAAACCAGTAAAATTCATGGCCCAGCAGGCTGTAGAGGATTTTGTTAGTTCCTATGTTGTGTACCTCTCTCCACCAATAATTTTATTACCCTGAACATCTGTGGAAACGTGAAGGTGCAAGGAGCCTCGAGGCTGCTCAGCATGCTTCACTCCATTTTCTCTTTAAAAGTGTAAATGCTACTTCTATTTGCACCTTTGCAGAGCTGTGATTTGCAACACCAAAACCTAAATGACACCTAAGATCCCTTCAGAGCATTAAGCAAACAAGACAGTAGGACATCACACAGTCTGGGAAGCTCTAAATTGAAAACTGCACTGCTTTGAAAATGAACCAGTTGATTTCTTTGCTGTTATCCAAACTTGAGAGGGTTTTTCTGCATGAATCCAGGCTCTGCCTGCTCCCCAGAAAACTGAACCAGGATTCTGATTCCAGGCTTATAATGCAGAAAACCCTGTGTTTCTCATCTCATTTTGGTCTTAATGGGATTTATATGAAGAAAATACGAAAAGGAAGAGGAAAGCTGAGAGACTTTGCAGAGTAATAGCTTGACAGTTTAACAATTTGTATACTGTCAGTGAGCTTCTGATTTGATACTGAGGGTAGATATCAGCGTTACAAAATTAATCAGAAGCAGTTAGCAGCAAGTTAAAATTTAGAATGTAGCTAGGACTATATAAGGTACTTGGGATCTGAAATTTAGTATTGGTTGAAGGACTGTTGAAATAACTAACTACAAGGAGAATACCTTCTAGTAATATTTCCTGGGCTGTCTGCAAGTTCTCGTTCCTTCTCAAAACATAAGCCCACTCCTCTTCTTTTTAAATGGCTTTAAAACCCTATCCCACGTGATTGCTAATAGGAGCATAGTAAGTTTAGTAATCACAGAATAGCAAAATACCTCACACCTCTCTTCAAAAAATCCTTTAAAAATGCCCACTTTTCCAGTCAGTCATGGCAAATGAAACTGCTGTGATGAGAACTCTCTAAAATGCAATATTTTGTTAATTTTCTTCTGTCATATGCCATGCATTTAAAGAAAAAGGCCACAATTATTAAAAAAAAAAAAAAAGAGAAATCTGTAAGTCTGTTGTCCATCAGTCTTTTCCTTCTGCTGAATTATTAACTAAAGAATTTTGGAAACGTTTCTTCATCTGGAAAAGAAAAGGAAAAAGATGTTGTTTTCTTTGTATGTTTAGAAAATAACCAAGACCAGTCTTAAAAAAAAATGGGTATGAAAGATGACAAAACAGTATCTCCAATCTTTCAGTCCCATGTTCCTCACTGTCTATGGGTCTCATTCTTTGAATTGTGTGCTAAGAAACCTGATTCTGCTTGATAATATCAGTGGTAGTATCAATATAAAACAATAAAGAATTATAAGGCTACAATAAAGGGCATTCCCTCCCATGGTGTTTACATGACGTTTATGCAGAATTTAATCCTAAATTTTCATTTCCAGGAAAGATCATTCCGTTAAAAATTGGGACACATGTTTAGGTGGAAGAGACCTTAATTTATAAGGGAACAATCTAAGATATTTTCTAGGTTTATTTTGTATTAAAAAAGGCAGGTATTTTTTCTGGTTAAATGGTGAGATCAGATCAGACAGAAATGCTGACTTGAAATTTCTTCAGAAAACCAACAAACCTTGTAATTCACTGCCTTTACCGTCCTTGTAAAATTGGTTAATTGTGTCTGCAATTTGAATCCATAACTTACTAATTTCACAGGGTGTGAGAGGGTTGAAAATACTAATTAGTCAAACAGTTGCATTAAAAGTTCAAGCAAGACAAATACAATCTCCATATTTATATGTTCTTCTCTCTGGATCATCTAAATCATTGCCACAGTTTACTGAGAAATATCAAGGCAGGTCCAGTCTCAGTTCTGCCTGTGTTACCTGTGCAGACTGAGAGTGCCTGGAAGGTCTGGAAAACACCATGCAAAAGGTCCAAAAGGCACAATGTGGGTAGTTTGGTAAAAAGTCGTACCAGCCCTTATAGTTGAGGTACAGGCATCTCTCCGGTGAAAGGTGTTCTTTGAGCATATCACAGAGCACAACTTCACACAGATTAATTTAGTGCTTAGCAGAGATGGAAGGCAGGGACTAACTGTTCCAGGACTACTCTCCTGCAAGGCTTTGTTTAATGTAAGATGCTTGTAAGCAGGAGAAATTTTCTGTTTACCAGTTGCTCCGTGGCAGTTGCATACCCCATGCATGCCTTTGGTAAATAGGATGTAGTCAGAGCAATCTTCTCTCAGTAAAAGATGTAGAAACTACATGACCTGCAACAAAAAGTAGGCATGGGTGTAATCTCAGCATAGTGACTGATATTCCCTAAATTCACTCAGTGCACAGTGAACTTGGATATGGAGCTGTACCCCTAAGGATAGTTTTTGGAGAATGGTATGGTGCAAACACTGCTCCTCCCAAATTGCGTGTCCACATAGTAGAGAAATCGAATCACCATTAACCACCACTATAAGAGTGAGAAAATAGTAATGAATCAATGAGAAAGGGCTTCTCAGTCCTACATAAGATACTGACTGCCACCTTCTGGAAACAGAATGATAGCTGTCAAAAAGCATATTTTCTAATACGCTGTTCAAAGAAAAGACATTGCAGATGCATGTTCTCAATGATGTAGCAGCATAAAATTCACCAGGTTTACTTTCTGGAACTTCTGCCTAATCATTTTCTTCCCCAATTTGTACAACAATTTAAGTTTCATTTTCTTATGAAGAGCAAGTAGAAGAGAGAAAATGGAAAGGCCTGCAAACTAGCAGGAGGTATGCTGCTCCTTCCACTCTTTTCTCAGGATGCAAAAGTCACTCCTGACTCCCTTCCTTGTTTTCTTCCCCAACACATACTGAATCTTTCACAACTTTTTTAGGAACTCAGCAAATCTGAAAAAAGAAACAAAACACCTGCTGACTTTTTACTAGTGGTATTTTTATTGAAGATATTAATTTCATGGGACATCAGATTTGATGCAAGCTTCTTCTTCTACCAGAGGAAAGGGCTTGAGGTTCTGAGAAGTCACAAATTATTTTGATTTATAGCAGTTTGGCTTATGGTATACATCTGAGTGTTCACAGCTAGTCTTGAATAAGCACTAAGTAATATAACATAAAGGAGTTATCTTTTATTAAAAGGATTACACTAAATCATGTCACCTTGCATTTTCTGCAGTCCAGTAAGTTATTTATTAACTCAGCTCAGTCAAGTCACAGAAACTCACTGAAACTCAATCACACCTCTCAGCTCATTTGACTGTAACCTTTACCTCCTAGTTCACAGTAACAATTTTAAGATTGAACTGATATACCTAAGTTACTGAAAGAAGCAGTCTAACAAAACTGAAGGTACACAGATATTTTTGCTGTTTTTTCTCAGAAGGGAATGTTTCTTTCCGCATTCATTCCCAAGATATGTATCACTAAGAAAGCAAGCATGGGAAGAGAGGAAAGGAAAAGGCAGCTCATAAGTGTGTCAGCTGTATATGCACACACCAGAGCAAGATTATGCACTGCAGTGTTCTGAGTATGCTTTTGTCAGGTGTTTAGGGGTAGACAAAGCAGGAGTGGCCACCTGAGTTTTCTGGCAGGGATATCAGTTTGGCTGAATGCTTTAGTGTTTTACTTCACCCCATCCTTTGAAGCCCCTGGGTCTGACTGTATGAGACGACCACTCTCAGAACAGCGTGCTAAGGTGTTGGAGAAGTCCACAGTATCATCCCTAGAAAGGCTCTCACTGAGAGGAGAATTTTGTTCTGTGCCCTTCGCTCTTGACATAAACTCCATCTCTGAAGATTTCTGAACAGTGGCAGATTTCAGAAGAGAAGAAGCCATTTCACCCTTTGGACAGTGTCTCCCTGTTCTGTTTGTCAACACCTAACATCTCTCCTATGATACCAGCCTCTTATTCTTCAGATTAACTGAATCCAGGCTCTTTCACCAGGCAGGGGGGAGGCCTCTGAGATACATGCAAAGAACACCTTGAAGCTGCATTGCTCCCAGTTTGTGCTGCTGAGCCCCACATTTTGGGAGAAGAAATCTTGTTATTCATATCATTTCCCATGTGCGTGAAAAACCTTGATCTTATGTAAATATTCCATAAAATCTGACTGTTCCCAGCATACTGTACTGTCTTTTCTTAATCAAAAAGTAGCTCCTCCATAGGCATCTGCACTGATTACTGGTCATTGACTGTGAAAGTAAACATTTCAAGTAATGCCACTGAAATGTCAAAGGAAAAGTCTTTTCTTAGTTGTTTTTTTTTTTTTTTTAATACCCCTCTGCAACTCCTGCAACACTGATTCACTTTCCACACTGTAGAAATGGGGACGAACAAGCAAACTGAGGTTAGAAAGCTCTCGTTCATAATTATTTTCTAGCCAACAGTCACACGCCTTTTCACAACTTGCCCATGAGAGAGCCGAGTCCAGACCTTCTCTTCCCTGGCACAGGGCTGTAGCACTGACCCGTTCCTTGCTGTACACCTACGGCTCAGCATTGTGCTGCATTTCAGAAGAATAACCACCAGATAGCAGCAGCGCATAAACCACAAACTGTTTCCAAAAGCCAGCACAGTCCAGAGTTTTTATCCATGACTTTCTCCAAATTTCATTTTCAAAGATGTTTTAATAAATAATAGAAACAGCAACAAAACAAGGAAATGAACCATAACAACACTAGCAATAATAGCACAGTGTACAAGACAACTGCGGCTCACCGCGTGGAACCTGATGCCACCTGATGGCACCCCCTGCACACCCTGGCAAAACTGCAAACACCCTACTTGCCTCCATCACCTCTGCACATGTCGAATGTTGGAAGGTGATGTTGAATTACCTCAGGGTCCTGGCTGTGTCCCTCCTGGCTGCTGCAAAAATTAACCCTGTCCTATCTGGAACCAGGACAAACCTGCATGTTTTTGCTACGTCCTGCAACTTCTGCCTGGTCAGCAGTGCCCAAAGCAATTGGTAAGCCAGAATAGGTATTGAATTTTGGGTGCTACTTTGTGGAGATCAAAAAACAATTACAACGGCTTTGTTTCAATGGTAATAGCCATTAACCCTGTTTAAGTCTAAGAGTGTCAGATTTAGTGAACTTGCCTCTCTTTGTCAGTGATATTTTGCCAAGGAAAAATGTTAAGTATCAGCTAGTAGTTGAGAAGCATGTAGAAGATATTTGGAACAGGAATCATGTGAAGTTCTTCAGAGCATTCAGGATAACATTAAAGATCCTCTTCTTAGAGGTGCCACCAACAATGAGGGGAATTCATCCTCTTAAAGCAAAGTGATGCCATCAGAAAAAGCATGGATGTTCTCACAAAGCTGCCTCAAAGCCTGAGCTGGACATGCTGTTTGGATTTTGAATTTTGCAGCAAGTTTGAAGGATCATGCTGTCAACTGGAACAATTAGTATAGCAGCAGTATAGAGGTCTGTGACACAGTCTCTGATCCTCCTGTGCTCTGTTGAGGGCATGGGGAAAAAAAAGGCAGAGATGGAAATACTAGAAAAGTCCTTTCAAGGGCTCAGTACAACTTCTGAGCAATTAGATTTAATTTCAGAATTTTTCTTGTTTGAAAGGCTATCATGATCTAAACCAGTCTCTCTCTTTTAAGTATTTGGTTGTCCTCCTGGATACCTAAGATATTTCATGATTTTTTTTCCCCCTGTGATTTAAACAACAGCAGGTTTTATAAATTTCACTGGCCCATCTGCCTTCAGTATGCAGTGTGTGCATATCCTTTCCCACTAGGATGAATCAGCCTGCTGCAGTAGGACCTAAAATATGACATACACAGGCAACAAAATGTCATAAATGTGCATTGACTTTTAGAAATTTTCTCACTAAAAATTGTACAACCCCCTAAAGCTCTTAGGATGCTGCTAGACCTGAGAACTGCAGGCAGGGTATCCTGACAGCATTGCTGAGTGGCACAACCTTGCAGAAACCATTTCAAAAGTCTACCAGTCATCCCTTCTTTGCTGCCCATCTGGTTTCTGTACTGTGAACACAGCATCACCACATTCTGAATTTCCATCCTTGTGTCCATTGCTGGGCTTCGACATGTACACGTGTGTGAGATACATCAAGGCAAAATGAAGCAGACAGGGTATTCTCAAGAGGTGCAAAAGTAAATTCTCTTTCCAGAGGACTTCTCTGAGGAAAACAGACAACTTCTTTCTGGATGGGAAAAAGATACAGGGAAGTTTGAAGATTCATCATTTCACAACTTTGCTTTTTACTTTGCTCTTTTCTCTCTGTTTCTTTCTGGGACCACACCACTTTGCCTCCAGAGTTATCAAGGACACAAAATGCATTAAAATGTTATAGCTTCCTTTTATTCTCATTGACAGATCCCTTATGTAAGAAATGGGAAAGAATAAGAAGGCCTTTACAAGATTCAAATGTATAAGATGGGGAAAATATGGGCTGTGATGTATGACTCTTTTGTGCCAGGGCACCTGCAGAAGATAAAACTGTTGTAGAGAGGGATCTATGGATCTATTATCAATTGTGTTTTATGAAGGGAGAACTTGTTATTTGTAGATTGCATGTTATCATGAACCAATGACAAATTTTATTATAAATGTCATTTGGTATCAACACAAGAATAATTGTAGGAGATTTTTAAGTTCAGCTCCCAGTTTTTGATTGCAGATTTAGCAAGTCTTTCCTTTGCCCGTGTCTTTGCCTTTTCCTTTCCTTTAATATGTACTTAACACTAAAAGTCACTGTGTTACACATAAAGAAAAACAGTGTTATTTTGGCACTACAGCAAATAGAATATATGAAATAGCAGTTCACTTCTTAATACTGAAACTAGAGAAAGGTACACAGAAAATCCTGTACTCTCTGAAGCATAGGAAATATACATACCTTTTCTTGTACTTTTGAAGATGTTCCTTCAATTGCAGGCAAAATTTACAATGGATAATAAACAGGATTCACATTCTCAGCACTCAGTCAATTAAAAGAAATACCAGTTGCGTTCTGTGAATATTCCCTGGTGCCAAACCATCAGAGGAGTTGGCGAGTAGGAGGAGCGAAGGTGTGAGAATTGAAAAAAATTCCTACTTGATCAGTCACAGGAGCTAACGTGTTAGCTCAGCAGCAGGGAAGCTGGGACGCTCCCAGCTGCTGCCAAAACCGCGTGTATGTGATCCCTGGCACCACTAGTTGGGACAAGATGAATCACAAGTGCATTGGTAGCAAGCTACCATGTCACAGTGAGCCAGATGGAGGTGGTTACTTGCCTGATTGATTACCTCTTGGGCTACCAAGGGCTTTTCCGTCAGGCTAATGCCTTTGTTTTGGCACTGGAGTGCCTGGGAGCAGTGTCTGCTTGGGTCAGCACCATGCAGGAATTGCTGCTTTCCAGTGCATGGTCACCCCGCAGAGGAAGAGGGAAGCTAAGAGCAAGGGGGAGTGGGTGACTACAACAGACACCGAAATAATAACACACTTCCCTGCATACATGCCTCCATGATAGGCACTGCTCTTAATGAATTTTCAGGCACATACTGAGTTTACAGAGGTGAGCAGCATTGAAATATCCTTTAGTTATACCCAGTGCTTTACAAAGGCTGATTGAAAAATGAAGGAACAGCAGGGTGGGGGAGCAGGGTGGTAGAGGGAGTGGAGAGGGAGAACAGCTCTATTTTTCAAGTGCTGAATACAAAACCTCTGCAACAGATGATTTTACATGCAAGCCTGTACCTTATCAGAGCAAAGATAAAGTGAGTGGAGTCAAGTATTTCTCCTCTACACACAGCATATAGCCCCTTACTCTGCCCAGCTAGCTTTCTCAACTTTGAGCTTTAGAATATAAACAGCCAATAAGTAAGGACAATAACTGTAGTTCCTGCTGAGAGCTAACTCTGCCCATCATGCATTTGCTGGGTCCTAATACAGGACAGTGAATAAAGCTTCATTACAGAACAATGGAGGTGGCTGCCAGAGACTACAGATTTGAATAAACAACAAATAAGCAACATCTGCTCCAGCATATGTGTATGGTAAAAAAAAAAAAAAAAATCACAAAATAAAAGAATTTGTAAATGCCAAAAGCAACACTAAACTGCCAGTGCTAGTGTAGAGTGAATTTTTAATTGCACATGCATACAGGCAGGCTGTGGGTATTAGTCTCACATATGTCTGGTTGCTGCCAACCTGGGACTATAGATGAATTTAATTAAATAAGGATTATCCCTTCTCCCCAGTACAATTACTTATTTATAACAATGATAAAATTGCATAATAAGAAAAGATTGTAATATTTTTAAAAACAGAGCTAGGAAACACTCTTCTTTTCCTGTAAGTTATTCAGGAGTGTTTAGGGGTTTGAATGTCTTTTAAAATTAAGTCTCGGGATTCTGCTAAGAGAGAGGGGATAAAAAAGCCTTATCATAAAGTCTACTGCAGTTAAACAGCTAGAATCTACATTATAAAGAAATATAAAGAAGACACACAGCACCCAGGGAATTGGCTTTCATGGGAAATGTAGAAAAATAGGCAACTGGACTAAAACTGAGGCGAGGTTACACAGCCAAGGGACAATACCAGTGGGACAAGTACTTCTATACCCATCTCTAATATGCTCTGTCTAGGCAAAGCAGTCTGTTCCTGTCTATCTCTATTTCTTCTCATATTGGGAACCTCACAGTTTCACTCAGGTGAGTTCTCATTTCAGCAAGGTCATGTCAAGCTGTCATATCTTCATCATCACTCACATCCTTTCCAGCAGAGCCCACAGTAAAATGAGATTGGCCCCTTATGGTATCAGGCTCTCCATAAGCCTTGAAAAAGAGGCAGCCTGCTCCCTAGAGAATTTGGAGGCCAAATACGAATTCAGGCATGCTCTGACAGGAGGTGAGGTTTTCTTTGTGTAGGCTCCTGATGGACTCTATTTCCCACTCACTCCTATCTTGAGGACCCCTACTTATGGGTTTGAGCCACATTCTGCTGAATTTGATAGGAACCTTCTTGAAAGGTAGGTAAGCACGTTGAAGCTGCAAAAATACTCCTTTGGATATGAAAGTGTATGTCATTTAATAGCAGTGGAAAAAAAAGAAAGAATATGAAAAAAGTCTGTAAAAAAAAGGTGGAAATCTCCACTTTAAATTTAGGCCAAGCATCAAAGACTTTAAAACAAGAGAGAAAATGAGAGAGAGAGAAAGAGAGAGAAAGAGAGAGAGACCATGGTATTTAAACAAAATTCTAAAATAGTATTATAGTTCTGCAAAGGTATACACCTTACATAAATTCAGTTCACTTGTATAATTTTGGTAGAACACTTAACTGAATGACAGTCTTACCAGACTTAAATCAAATAATAGCTGTCTGAGTTTTTTGTCATGAAATTATGACTAAACATATGCTTATTCCTAGGTGATAAAAGAGTATTCAGAACATACTGGAGTTTTTTCCACCTTGTCTTGTTATTGCTGTATCTATACAACCTGTTCAATCCTCTAACTAAGGCCCTTCATAATTAAATAGTGCAGTCATTTTTTAGAGATGAGCAAAAAAAGAAAAAAGCATTTGTGTCTATGTTGTTACATTTTGAATTCTTTCCCCATTGGGCTATGTCCACATTTGCTTTTTTTTTTAATTTATCCCTGAATGTTTATCCAAATGTGTTTTTCATTGCAGTAATCTTGGGGAATTGCTATTCTTTCTGTAGATACTGTTAGGAGCAAAACTACTCCTATGAGTTCTCATCTTTGTTCATGAAGATAAAGACATTCATCAGAAAACAAAACCAAAGTAACCTCATGTAATTCAGATGGCAAGCCTGAATAGCAACAAGAACCTGACATTAAATCCCATAAGATGCTGGAGCCATGTGTGGACAGACTGGACACATACAGCTCTGACAGAATGCCACAGGTATGCAATCTATTGCAATGTTAAACATCACACCCCCACCACCAATCCCTCAGCAGAACAGCAAGGATGTTTATAGACAATTTGAACACACAAATAAATGCTTCAGAACTTAGGAATTAATTATTCTATTCCATCACACTCACTAAGATCCAGGATTAACCAAGGAAGGTTAATTTTTTAGGTTAATTTTTTTTAGGTTTTTTTTAGATACCTGTGTAGGAACTTAGGTTGCTGTATTATTTGTGCTGGCTCCACTGAAGTAATACAGCATAGTTCACAAAAGGCAAGGGCTCACCAAACTTCCAGCTTTCTCCCTTGCTATCTGCTACTTGCCACTTATTAGTTCTTTCACATTAAACTTACACTTCATTTAAAAAAAAAAACCTAAACCCTGACAGTTCTGCTCTAAGCACTGGACAGGAAAGGTCTCTAGGGAGCAAGGACAGGTATTTCGTGCTTTGAAGACTGAAGAGCCATTTCCCCACTACTGCCATCCCTGAGAGCAAATGCTTCTCAGGATCCAAACTCAGATTACCCCAAATGACAATATAACATCTGGTCCAACAGCTTTGCTGTTAATCCTTTCATAGGCTCCTCAAATAACTTGCTTTCTAACACATGATTCACTGCTGTGTCAGCTCACGTGGTGGTGGCTATGTGATACAGTAGACACAGATGATGGGGTAGAGGCCATGGCGCCACCAGAAAGTTCTGATTGAATGGTCCTGTTTGAGTTGGGTACAGAATGGCTGCAGAGCTACTATCTCCAGTTTCCTGGCTGACTTATCTCCCAGGGATCTGAGAGTTAGGGTACAAGGAGTCTTCTGAGCCTGGCAAAGATTTCACCAAGCAGGAGCACACATTTAGTGTTGCTTGGTAGACCAAAAATGTTAGAAAGAGATCTGCTTAAAGCATCAAACAGGGACCCCACACACTCAAAGTTACGCATGTGAGATAGTTTTCATGTGCACTCATTGTGTCTCCTTGAAAAGCTAAATATATTTTACAGCCCTATGATTTATCAGGTTGTATAATCTAGACTGTCATGTCTAGAATGATGCATTCAAATGCCAGAGGTGATGGGGACAGAGAGGGAAAATGTATTGTTAGGTAAACTTTAAAAGCAGCTACATGGAAACAGTGTTTTAAAAATAAAAACGGACAAATTGTTTCTTAACACTCAATTGAAGTGGTGTCAGGAGCATTTCCACATAGAGTTTCATCCTCAAAGCTCTGAATCTGAAAAGAAAAGGAAGAGAGGAGGAAAAATTCTTATTGATGGTAATGATTTTTAATATACGCTTTATGAGGGGAGTTAGGAGTAAAAACACAAAACAAACAAAAAAGATTCTGCATGTTTGAAAGTGAAAACAAAACATAATCAATATACGAAGGTTGCAATACACTGACAATCTTATGTGAACAGCCTCAGAGAAATATCCCTAGGGAAAAAAGTATGACTCAGCAGAAGTAACCCAAGGAAGTATTCTTGCCAAAGAGTGTATGTACAGCCAGATTTTTTTTTCCCTCTAGGAATGAAGACCCATTTGACTTTTTCATAGTATCCATGAGAACATCATGTCACGGTGCTGCATAAATTCCTTCATAAAAAATAAAAAAAATTCAGAGGGAATCTGTTAGATAAAAGTAACACATGAACATTGATTGACATTGGGTGTGTTCTCCATGCAGTCCATAGCTTAAGGGGATCTCTAAATCTCTCTTTGTCAAAGGCTAGAAGAATATAAGAGAAAGATCATTGTATATGTGCCTGTTATTCTGTTCCCCACACATCTGCTACTGGCCACAGCCAGACTGCTAATTTAGGTGGTCCCATAGTTTCAGACAATACATGGTCTTAATTTAATGACGTGGTAGAGAATACTGAGAATTTAAACAATATATACCCCATTTAATCTGGGCGTACAGCATTCAACACATTGTTTTAGACATTAAAATGGGCAGTTTATGATCACCCGTGTTTACTGCTCTGGCAAATGCCCTTCCTTTTGTGTGAGCCTCTAGTCACAGGGCTGCAAGTCCAGCATGCTAAGTGCTTTACAAAGACATATGGGCTACTCTGGGACTATAAATTTGCAGTGCTGGAGATCTCTGAAATACACTCTAATTCCCACTGAGGTTGATAATCAGGTTTGTGCTCTGATTCTTGAATCAACTCTACTGAGAGAAAGGCTGCACCAAACCTATCAAAGAAAAGTACACCTTTGGAAGGACTTGAAAAGATAAATATCCTTTCCTCGAAAAGAATGCCACCACATTAACCTAAACTTTCCCAAGCTTTAAGAAGTGGAAAACCTTTTTAAGCCTCCCTCCCACCTTTTCCAGTCACTTGCTGCTTCCTTCCTTGCCTTCTCTTCCCTTCCTTCACTCCATGTGCATGCCATATGTTTTCAGGGGTCTACCAATCATCCCATTTCTCCCTGTTTCCTTGATTCTTAGAATAGAGCCTAGTTTTTGGATGGCTGGAAGTGGAAGAGTATTCCTGTTGGTGTCCCAGTTGAGTCTGTATGATTGGAGAGTATTCTACTGTAGCCCTTTTTATACACCAGTACACTCAGAAAAACTGCTGCTCACAAAATAAAGCTAGATGTAAGAAGGGGACTGACAAGTATCCTGGTCTCTACTAGTCTCATTTTAACAACCCACTATTATTAAAATGTATAGAGAGCTGAGTCGCATGGACTTTGCAGAGATGCAAAAGTACCTTACATGAGAGTAAGGTACTCTACTGATTTATTCTAGTTTTAGTATGCTCAGCTTACAGAGTGATAGACTATTTCAAACGTTGCTATAAAGTAAGGATAATTTTCTAATCCAATTTTCTGAAAGAACACACCAGAAAATGAGCTTAGGGGGAAAAGAAAAAGATAGGAAAAAAATTATCAACTCTGGTTAATGACTGAACCTGTAAAAATATCCTTTACCATAAATGTCACTGTTCCTGCAACTCCCTTCTATTAAAAAAAACAACACCTAGTGCTGCATAAAAACACTGGCATCTTACACTGTCAATTCAATCATATTGTTTGAAAGAATCCACCTCAGTAACTTCAGTGGCAACTTATTTAACAGTATTGTAACACAAACACAATTTAAGATAATCAACTCCCCAATGAGTAGTGTAAATTCTACTGGTTTTCCTCAAAATTCTGCTGCATGGTGTTGGTTGAAATAATTTTTTCTAGCTATCATCCTGAATAAGAGAATCTAAACTTATACTGTAAATAGGATGGAGACGACCCTGACATGAGCTCAGTTGATTAGAGCATGGTGCTAATAACACCAAGGTTGTGCATGTGATCCTTGCATGGGCCATTCACTTAAGAGTTGGACTCGAAGATCCTTGTGGGTCCCTTCCAACTCAGAATATTCTGTGAAATATGTTGCTAGCGCAAAACAGAAAAGTTCACCTTACCTCTTCCATTTCAAATGAGCCTGGCAGCTTGCAGTTTAGGTCAACCACTTCTTTGAGCATGTGGGCCACAAGCCAAGTTGGCTCCTTTCTGGGCCGGTCTTTGACAGGCACCTCACATGCAGGAGGAAGGTGAGGCTGTTTTGCAGCCAGGTGCAACGAAACCCACGCTTTCTCTGATGGCATCAGCGGACACTGGCAGGTAGGATATGCCGAGGCACTTTTATTTCCAGGGGTTTGCTCCTGGGTCAGACAGCCCAGTGTAACACATGCAGAAATGCATGCCTGAACTGTGCCCCCCTGCCAGCAATATCTGCACAAGAGCAGGATTGCTCTTCCCTGCTGTGCAGGTTGGCTTCCCAAGTGCCAGTGAGCCGTGTTTCGGTAACATCATCTAACGAGAAGCCCTATACAGGATCTAACTTAGTCTTCTCCACTTCACTTATGCTACCACAGGTCTGATCTTTGCAGCATCCAGCAGACTAGTCTTATCCCTACCAGTGTCCTGTGCTTTGGTCTACTGAGTATTGACATCAGTTAGCAAAGATGTGAGGGCACTGGATACGTGGTCAAGTACTTCCAGCAGTCAAAAATGTTCTTGAGTTTGGCATAATGGGAGGCAACATGGTTATTAAAAAGCATAATTTAAAAAAAAGAAGTACAATGATTACTCAAGCTTGTCATTGCCAAGACACGTACTAAGTACTTAATTTAAAAGTGGTTACATTTTTACATTTGCTTCCAGAGGACCCATTCAAATTACATAGAGACATCATTGCGTAGTTCTTTATATTAGACAAACATGCAAGATTGAATTCCTTGGGTCAAGTGCAGCTGAATATTGCTCTTTGTGAATAACAGTTAGAGAATTCAGCCTGAAATTCTCCAGTTGTCTGGCCCAGACTTGGATGCCATTTTTGATGACTTATTAAAACTCATGTGAATAAAGTTATTTAGATTTGACCTCAAATGTTTACAACTGGCAGCTCTCCAAGATAGCTGCAAAATGCAGTCATTAACTGATAAAAATTCACAGCAGAAGCTATAGTCTCATTTTCATAGGAGCACAAAGCAAATAACTTGTCCCCCAGAAAGTCATAGCTGATGTCATATAAAGGTTACCAGATTTTTTTTTTTTTCAATTGTGCTAACGTCCTGTAATTTCTGGGCTATTTTTTTCCATAGTATAGTACATAAAGAGAAGCCAAAAATGTTTTATCTAAGGGTTCTTGGAGATCTCCTTCACTACAGTACTATGAAGTCATTTGTACAAAGAAACACAATTCATTTGCTTGCACATTGTGTCAGTACCTATCCTGAGGCAATGGATATGCCACCAGAACTCCTCCTTCCTTGAGAGATTCATTAAGCCCAGTAGACAGCAAAATGCTAACTTTCTTGGCTGTCGTTTCTGCTAGAGAGCAGCCACATTTTCTCTTTGCAGACTGTTGGTAAAGCTGCTTCACTGACAATTAGACAACAACGGAATATTTAACATGGATCTGAGTTGGTCCATAGTATCAAGGACAAATATCATGACATAATATTTCAGATAGCTACTATATTTCAAGAATACTCCTTACTGGTTTTGCCCTAGACATTGCCTGGTTTTTAACACTGGAGGAAAATCTTGCACTGTTTAAAAAAAGTTTTCACTTGATACTGTTTCAAGTTATCTGATCTATCAGTACCTGTGACACAGTGTTGTATACTTCCCATTTGCTTAAGTTTGGGGTTTCAAAGTTAATAATTTTTCATTTTGTACATCCGCTGGGCTACCACATGCTCTCCATGTAAAGCATATTTTATCCTCGGTATTTCACCTGGCTCCCACTACATCAGGCCATAAACATGCCAAATGCTAATCTCCTTTGTCTGACAGCAGTCTGGTACAGCAGTCCAGTCATTTTTTTTGACTGAACCAGAACAAAATTTGCTGCAATTTAAAATTTTTTTTTACCCACCACTTAGCTTTTGTAAATAATTTCAAAGAACTTGAGACACCTAATGAATAAATCAAACAAGAGAAATTATAAATGAACTACATAAAAATAAATCCCTCACTCATGTGCAGTGTAATAAATACTTAGGTCATGAAAAAAATTATGTCAGGGACTATTTCGTTGGGTTGGATGGGACCTTAAAGATCATCTAATTCCAACCCCCTTCCCTGGGCAGGGAGACTTCACTAGGTCAGGTTGCTCAAAGCCCCATCCAACCTGGCCTGAAACACTTCCAGGGATGGGACATCCACAGCGTCTCTGGGTAACCTGTTCCCATGCCTCACCACTCCCCGAGCAGAGAATTTCTTCCTCACATCTAATCTAAACCCGCTCTTTCAATCTGAAGCTATTCTCTGTTGTCTTTCACTCTCCATGTTTCTTGTAGGCTCGCTTAAGGTAGTGGAAGGTTACAATTAGGTCACTCTGGAGCCTTCTCTTCTCCAGGCTGAACAATCCCAATTCTCTTAGCCTTAGATCACCTTGGTGGGCCTCCTCTGGACTCTTTCCAACGGGTCTTTTCTGTGCCAGGGACTCCAGCACTGGGTGCAGCACTCTAGGTGGGCTCTCACCAGAGCAGAGTAGAGGAGGAAAATCACCACCCTCAAGTTACAGGAAGTTTTTTTGTATTTTATTCCCTTTTCCAACATTGTTTTGGAAGGACTGTATGAATTCTTTAAGTGTGAATTTCTGCCCTCCTCTTCCAGAGCCAGGAGGAGAAGGGAATAAAAAAACCCCATCCTCTTTGGAAACAGGAACTCTTTCTGTCCCCTAGACCACATGGGTGTACCTAGAGGGTGTGTGGCACCGTTCTTTGCCGTGGCCACAGCCGCTGCTGCTGGCACTCCCAGGCCTGCCAGACCTGCTGCTCTCACTGAGCCTGGACCCACTGCCTGAATCATCACCACCACTCAGCCTCCACCACAGCCAGGGAGAAAACAAAAGTCAAATGGTCCACTGACACCACACAGGACCACCACTGGCCTGTGCTGAGACCACTGAACTGCTGTCACCTGCCACCCAACCAAGTAAAGCAGTGCAACACCAGTGCTGTAGGTAACATGTGGCAAAGGACAAAGAGGTTCTGAACTAACACCACTGCTAGTGAAGACCTGAACTTGACCAGGTGACACAGTACCGGCAGTTTAATAATATAACTCCCTGTGAACAACACAGTTTTCCTAGGTTTTTGCTTTTACCCTGTTTCCCATGGTTTTCTTTTACTTAGTTGGGCAGAGGGGGAGTGGTTGCCTGGGAGGACCCTCCGCTATTTCTTTCCCCCTTTGTTCCTTGGAGGGCCACATGGGATGGTAAATTTCCCTCTTTCTGGGTAAGCTGTTACCTTTGTATCTTTGTGGTTGTGGTTGTTTTCTTGTCGGTAAACTGTTATTTTTTCAGTTATACCTCCTTACATTTTGCTTCTGCGTATTGATAGGAAACAAAAAGGGGAGGGAGTTTGTTTTTTCAGAGTTCCTGCCTGAATATTTGTCTTTAAACTAAGACAACCTGCTGACCACACTGCTTTTGATGCAGCCCAGAATACATTTGGCTTTCTGGGCTGCAAGCACATATTGCAGGCTCATATCTAGTCTCTTATCTAGTCCTTCTCAGCAGGGCTGCTCTCAATCTGTTCATCCCCCACCCTATATTGATACCAGGGGTTGTGCCAACCCATGTGCAGCATCTTGCATTTGGTCTTATTAAACTATAGGAGATGATTCCCATGGGCCCACTTCTTGAGCTTGTCCAGGTCCCTCTGGATGACATCCTTTCCCTCAGATATGTCAATCACACTAGTCAGCTTGGTGTGATCGGCAAATTTACTGAGGGTGCACTCAGTCCCAGAGTCCACTGGGACTCTGAGCCATTGACCCTTTGCGTGTGACAATCCAGCCAATTTCTAATCTAAGAGTCTTCCCATCAAATCCATTTCCATCTACTCACATTGGTTACCTCTGATCCCTCTTTCCCTCTCTCTCAGGAGTTACAGAGAGAGAAATAAAGTGAGAGCTGAGAAACCTGTTTGATATGTCAGTTTGCTGTAAATATTGAAATGTGTGCTATAAAAAGAGAGAAAGAGAAAAAACATATTTTCCACAATGCTTTGACATTTCTCTTTCAATTCTCATTCCATCCATACTGCTTCCTTGGTGCAATTCTAAATGGGAATGCATGGGCTACGTGAGAGATCCTGCTTCACTGAGCATCTTAAGTAAACAGAAGATTTCAAGAGCCATCTGGCTAGCCGTGCCTCCAACTTTTGGGATATGATGTCAAAATAGGACTTCTAGGATGGATGATATACTAGCAGATTAATAATCTATTTTAATACAAATATGTCTTTGGAGTGAAGGCCTAGCATTCATTTCTTAACAGCAAAATATACAAAACAAGAACTAAAAGCATCTAAGTGAATAAAAATCAAGACTTTGTGCTTTAAATGGTCCATATTTTTTTTGTATCCCTCATCTATGTCTTAGGACACATTTAAAACACAAAACTGTTAAGCTCTAGTTAGGGATTTTGGGGTCTAATGCACAGGTTCTGGCAGCTCTAGTCACAGGAAGTTAATATCTTCTCATCTGCACTGCACATTGTCTTGTAGCAGCGATCCTGTGCCCATCAAGGTTAAGGGGGAACATGGGCCCATGTCAGGCCTGGCTGAATTTAATATCCTCTGTATTGGCTTGCATCACCAGTGATGATGTGTACCTACAGTGAAGTGACTGAGTCACTGGACCCACATAATTCTGTAGCCTCTGCGACACCAAGAACAATCTCTGATCATGGGGTAGGTCTTATAGAGGATGTGCAGTTTTGTTTTAAAATGCCACAAGCTAGTAGCTTCAGCAGAGAAATCAGTCCACAGCTAAGTAGAGCTACACAGTACTTAGTCATATTAGGAAGTATCATTGCCACAAAAAGGGTATATGAGGTTCTTCATTTTCTCCTAAATTCATGTCCCCATTTCATTAATTTTCTTTCATAATCATCTTCTTCCCTACCTTCTAAGTTCCCACATGATTTATGGCTAAAACTTTTCCTTTTGCCAAAATGTCTCTTCTTACCTAAGAGGTTTGGCTTCTCGACATCCATCCGCTGCTTCTGAGCTTCCAAAAAGACTTGGACATCGAATTGTTTTGCTACAGAAGCACCACTGAGGAACCGAGGAGGGATTTTTGTGCAGACATCAGGTTCTTCTGTACCAAACCCCAAATTAAGCAGAATCTCCACTGGATCCTTTTCCCAGAACGCCAGCCATTCAGTGATACTGTGGTGAAAACATCAGGATTATTTACATTACTCTCTTGGTACCACCTTTCTCTCGCGGTAGCTATCATATGGTCTTGTTTTTAACAAGCAGCTACCTTCCTTTCGTTTCCCCTCCTGGGGGGACTACTTCTTAAGTGAAAGCAGACATTTTGGGTTACATTGATAAAAGATTAATATATGTTCTACTCCCCAAAGGAATCTGATGGCATTACATCTAGATAGCTTAGCAAATAGAACATTAATAAAAGGCGTAGGTTCACAGCTTTTTAGATTTCCTTCTCTCTAGACACAAGGCATGCTGCAGCTGCCATAAGAACTTACAGCCTTTTATCTTCCAGGGGATTCAAATCCCATGGCAGTTTCAGGTAGGTTTTGATATTTGCACGGGTGCAAATGCACTGGAGATCAGATACATGTTATTTTAAAAGTTGTTTTGCTCTTGTTCAAATAAATGAGTTCATGGCTTTTACAAACTGAGATCTTGACTACTTATTTAAAATTGTACTCATATTTGTTGATCCCTTGATGAACTAATACCTGGTATTACACATGGATCTAACTAACCTCTTGGGTGCACCAGTGAGCATGAGCAAGTGGGAAGAGCTGAGGTTCTTGCATCTTGACATAGCTGGACTTTCTGAAAACTTTTGCAGGGACCTGGTCGGTAAAAAAGCAACTGTGAAGTTTGATTAGTTATGTACTCCTCTGGGATGTCATTATGATTTTTTCATAGGGTAAACATTTGCATTTTGTCTTGGTTTATAATGATACATAATAGAAGAGCCTTAGCCTTAGAAGAGGAGCTGACATGAGTGTGGCAATACGCTTATTCTCAAGAACAGTATGTTACAGTAGGTGTGAAAATGTAGGTGTGAGGTACCAGTTAATTATAAAGGTGGCAGAATGGCTCACTTTTGACAGATGGTGAATCTTTGGGGAATCTTTAGAGAACATGGTTTCTCTAGCCACCTACTTCAAAAGATATAATCGCTCAAAACAAAGTTTTGGAGAGACAAGGCACAATGAGTTGCAACAGCAGTTGTGGCACCTGAGAATGATTCTCTGCTTCATTTCTTATCGTGTCTGTATTTGTTAATCTGTAGGGAAATAACTGTTTTTCAAAGTGTTCAGACTGCAAAAGGAATATCCCACAGCACGGTAGTCTTTCTCAACAGGTTTTGTCATGCCTAACTTTAATTTTACTTCATACACCTATCAAGATCAGTAGCAAATGTTTATATACAGTGGAAACATTATATTGATAATTTTTTTATCATTGCAGGTTATCTATCAACTCACATCTTAAACAGGCCTAGATATCAGTTTGAGAGAAGGAAACTACAAAGAGGAATTAAAAATAATTTGTGGGTTTTTTACCTTTTTCCCTCTCAAAACAGAAATCTTTCAAATTAGAGAAAAGACCAAAACACTGATTTCATTAAATAAGGAAACACTTTAGCCTGAGTGACAAAGTTGCAGAACAATATCGCTGTGGAAAGATCAAGCCATAGTTGAGCCAGGTTAGTCAGAGAACAATGCAACACACGCTGACAAGAAAGGGAAGATAGGTGCCCTTACATTCCAGAAACCGGTGGCAGTAGACTCTAAGCCCATGTTATTTAAAAATAAGCACTATGAATTTGGTTCTACCATCTGCTGCAGAATCATTGAAGATATACATAGAACAAATATGATTAAAATAAATTTTAATCTCTGGGGTTTTTTTAATTAAACTACCCACAGTTAAAATATATTATTTAAAATTTTTATTCCAGTTTTTCTGGTGTATTAGAAATTTTGTAAATGTTTGTGAATATTGATTTCTCTGTGCTTAGCATCAGGCACTAAATGTGTTTGAGAGTAGTAGTGATAGCTGCAGAATACTTGCAAGAGTTTCTGGAGGAGGAAATATATGTCATAAAACTGGTAACACTGTTTACTGGATTCCAAGTGTGCTATACCTATGAGCTGTATTTGATTATTTACTGAGGAGGAGAAGGGAATAAATGAGACACAAATACACTGTGCCTGTCATTGTCACTTTCCCTCCTAACACCAAGATAACAGTCTTGTTGATCCTCTGAAAGCTGGGGTAACATTTGCCTATGAGCAGCAGTAGATAAACTTTGAATGCCACAAGAAAAATGTTAAGGGTTTTGTCTATAAAAATAAATAGAAGAGAAAAGGTTTTAAAGTTTTCTCATCTATTTAACAAAATTGTATCAGTAAAGAAGGAGTAAACCTCATTTGTTCAAAGCCTGCCACCTGGACAGGTGGAAGCTGGACTCTCACAGGACTCCAGCGGTACCTATCATTTCCTCTTTTACTCTCTCTTTCTTTACTTCTTCTCCTAATCTTCTTTCTTAATATTTTGGGTAGCTTTAGATTGGATGGTTTGGATGTTGCTAAATTGTATGGGTTAGTATGTGCTAAGTCAATGCTTTGTGGGATGTTACTCCTTAAACTTTTGCCAAGTACTTTTGTTTTCTAAAGTTTACCACTGAAAGTACCCCCTGAGAAAATGTGTGCAGCTCTTCTCCTATACAGTCTCTCTTAAGGAGTTAAAAGAGTCTTCTAATATATCTGGAGGGCAGATCTTGTTGGAACCTTATATATTTTTAAAATAAAACTCCCTTGGTGAGCTCATAGCTCGGGGTCTGGGGTCTTACACCTGCCAGAAACTTCAATATTGTAGATATTATATTCCCTACTGGAGAAATTAAATAACAAATATTTCGGTAATAAAGTAACACAAACTTACAGAACACAAGAATGTAACCAGTGATGAATATTTTCTTCTATAGAGTCTTCTAAAAATAGCCCTTTGGAAGACTATTGCCAGATCAGTTTGTAACAATTAACCACCTTATTGTATGGCTTCTTTTTTGGTGAATCCTGGAATGGAAAAGAAATATTGACAGAAGAATCTAATAATTTCTTTAGTAGTCTGAGGGCTTTTTATAACCAAACTTGGAAATTAAAATAAATTATATATATATATATATATATATATAATTTATATAATATATGAAAATTATATGCAACCATAAATTTTCTGGAATTATCTAGCAATCCTAAAGAAAACTGAAAACATAATTTCTGATTCTGCATGAATGCACCCCAATATACAGTTCCTGCATAGCTTGAAATAGGGAGACAGTCCACTGTTCGGGGGAGGGAAGATTATCTGCTCCTTTTTGCCCACATGCTGGAAGCCTGCAGTGGAGCAAGAAATTGATCCGAGCTCTCCTACTTTTCTTTTCAGGCTTTTACCCTGAAGGTAAGCAAAGATGGCTCATAGACATTTAACTCATTGCTGAAAAATGCTGCAGACAAGCCTCTTTTGCTGCAGGTTCAACCAAAGCCACTGGGACTGTCAGTTTAAGGATCTGCCTTGCTTTCCATTACAAAGGAGGGAGGGAAGGGTTGATCTGCAACATGGCTCAGTTGGATGTCAGATAAAGGGGGAGGTGGTTTCCTTGCATTATCACCTCCTGGATTAAACGGTACAACTCTCATTAACACAGTGAAATGACACAAAGTGGGCAGCAATCAGAAGTCTTTTGAGACTTAATTTTGACACGTGGATTACAGTGTCTATGAATTTACAAAGTTATTCTATTTTTTTTTTTTTTGTTAAACTACAGAGCAACAGGGTTGTGTTAAGACTATCAGTGTCTGCCTAGCTATAATCCAGAAAGCTCATTACTGGTGCACTGAAGACTAGAATCTTCCAGTCAGACTGAATGTTTTCTCACAACCGATCTTTTAGGTTCCCTTTATGATCAATACAAAGAGTAAGGCAGTTCACATACTTTAGAAGGAAGAGAGAAGGTCTTTTTCTGGAAGGTGGAAGAAGCAGCCAAGCCTTAGACTAAACAGACTCCCTCAAACAGGGGTCTGACATCACAATCCCTGACAAGTGGCACATTCACCCAAGAGAACAGTATAACAGTGGTGAAGTTTTGATGAAAGTAAGATCAGATTTTGTAACACTGGTGACTTTTTCCCTATCCAATAAAGAAAAACAAGGCAGAACACAACCACAATTGTGACACTGAGTATCAATATAAGTAGCTGGTGCTTAAAAACTCACCTGAGGAAATAAAAACTCCGTGCTCTTCTAACATTTCAATAGGAAATACAACACAGGCAAAGATTCCACCAGAACCCTGCAAGAACGAAATATTGAGAATAAAAATGAAGATGGAGTTAGTGAGTAAGAACAAAGCATGAATGCTTATCACCAGCAGAAACAAACTACTACAGAAAAAAAACCCCTGACATTGTCCTCAGTCACCATGGAATGCTGAGAACCTGCAGAACTTGATTTTTCCAGTCTTACCAAGCAGTGGCATATTAAAAGGGTGGTCTATCACTTTTGACAGTCTTCATCTAGGTAAGCCCATGATACTCTGCTGCACAACAGAATCCTTCCTTTGTCCACATCAAAGCTATGGTCAGTTCCTTGGCTGGGATCTGCTGCCATCTCAAAAAGCAAGTATGAAAACTAAAGAAAAGATTCCCTGCATTTACTTATTGTGAAACATCAGTGACATTTTTAGAGCCCATCAGTCAATAGAAAGCTCTATTTTTGGTGACATGGTGGGAAGCTATTTTTTTAGGCTGAATTCCTGGGCTGGCACTGTGGAAACATGAATTCCCTCTTGAATGGACAAGTCTCCTCTTTCTTTTACATGCCAGTTTCCTCTGTGCAATGTAAATATAATAATAGTTCCTCTTGTCAATAGTATCCTTTCTAATTGTAGGATTTTTGTCCTTGTAACAGAAAGTTTAAAGTCCTCTGCAACTGCTAGTGCTGGGGCATCTTGTTCCTTATCAAATCTCATATCTTTCACAAATTAACCCTTTATCACATGTAATATGTATTTGTGACCAAAAGTGAGTTTAGTATGATAACACTGACATAGTTGTCCAGCTGCTCCATTAAACCATGAAAGCAATGTCCTCTCAATGCAATTATTAATCACAACAAGGTTTCTGAGATGGGCAGAAGGGAATCTGCTCATCCTGATGGTTGATAAAGATACCAGATAGGACTGGCAGTAATACTAAGCCCTGGGGAACACCACTAGAGACCAGCCACCAGCTGGATTTAGTTCCCATTCTCCACCATGCTCTGGGCCCAGCCATCCAGACAGCTTTTCTCTCAGTGAAGAGTACATCCAAGCATGAGTGGTCAGTTCCTCCAGGAGAATGCTGTGGAAGACAGCCAGCCCCTCCTGTGAATGGTCTCGGGACCAAGAAACTCAACCTTCTTTGAAATCACCTAAATCCTTAGTTGTAATTAGTAATTTGTCAGTTGGTACACTTACTGATTTCTTTTCCATTATTTCCTTTTATGAGACCTTGAGACTGATAAAAAGCTATGAGCAAAAGGCTGAAAGAACAGGCTAGAAACATCCTTTATGCAGAGGATGGGATATACAGCATGAACTATGTCTTCCATGTCTTTTGACAGAGGGAGTCCAGAGTCTCGTCTACTTGCTGTGGCCTCTCAAAGTCTCTTCCAGTCAGAGTGCTGCCTTTGCACAAGAATAGTGTCTGCAATATCTGTCACTGCATTTGGTTAAAGAAAAGGTCTGCCAGAAAATGGAGCATCCCACCTGTCAGAGAAGTTGTCAGGAGAAATACCCATGCAACAGAAGGAGGTCAAAGAAAGGACAGTAGTGTTTTGGGGGAGTAAAGGAGAAGAGCAAGCCAGAAGGAACATTTTTTCATGTTAGGATGACTCATAATGGAGGAGATGCAGTGACACACCTTTTCAGGGTATGAAGTCAGTGTTTAAAGCTAGTTTCTCAGTTGAGTAATCCACTGGCCTGATTCTCTACTGGCCGATGACTCGCACAGCCTTTTCCAGCAGGGGAAGATGATACAATGGGACTGAACTGTAAATGACACAACATGAAGGGCAATGAAGAGTTTGGACCCAAATATGTAAAATACAGAGATAACTTTCATTACATTTAATTAGTGCTATCATCATTAATTTCCTGTGCATAGACAGCTGAAGACATTCTTTTGATTTCAAATTAATTAACACATAATGATTAATCTGATACGGTACATCTTTTCAGGCAAGAGTGTCCTCTTGTTCACAGTTTGGGTGCCAGCACCAATCATCATCTGTGTGTTTTAATTTCTAACTGCTCTCCAGAAGCAGATTTAGCTTTGCAAATCTGTTGATGGGATGAATGACTGGCTGGTTTCCCTGTTCTGTGTGTTTTGTTCATTTAATAACACTCTCAGAACATTTTGGAAATTTCTTTTTTACCCACTGCACCCTTTCCCCCTCCCCTGCAAGGTAGTTTCAAGGTAGAAATCAAGGGCTATGCATCAGCCATATATTTATACCAGCTCTTTACTAGAGAATGGGAGAAATGAAAAGTTTTGAAAAATCAAAAAACACATAAACATTTTAAGGGAGGTTCCCAGACAGATTTGTCTCACTTTCGCTGCCAGCATTTAACAGAACCATTCTCCCTGCCACCAACCAGGGTAAAGTGTGTTTATTTCACTGAAACAGGAACTTGAACTTCATCAGCTTCACATGATATTCCTTACACTGTATGATACATACTGGATAGCACTGTTGCTATTACTTTTTGCTTTTAATTTTTCAAGTGATTACTTCATAACACTTGGCTAATTTTCTGTAAATGTTTATGAATGCAAATGTCTCCATATCCATCTTCACCAATACTCAACTAGGCAGCTCCTGGTTACCTTTAATATTGAGAAATATGCGAGTAAATTTTTGGTTATGTAGACATGACTTAGGAGGAAGAAGCAAATTCCATATCTATACAGAAAAGTGTCTGAGTATATTTGTGGTGACTGGGCTGTTTTTGCATGACAGCAGAACACTAAGTATGCTTTTGCAACATGGAATGAGTAGGAAAAAAAAATGTTTTTTTCATATCCCAGAGTTTGGATGAGAAGTTTTTCTATAATCAACTTTATAGTTCATATCATTTATGAATCAGTTGCTGTTTTTAGGTAACCACTGAAAAAAGAAATGGGGGGAAAACAGCAAAAATCCTTCATACTGCTACTGTCATAAGGGACAGAGTTGTATTAGGTATTCTGGCTCAGCTACATTTCTTATGGCAGCTCCTTCAGAGAGAAAGATCACAGTATCTTGATGCATCAATTTCTGCTTCAGTAAACAAGCAGAAAGATGCATCTAGCAAGGTGCTCTCAGGCAAGAATAATCATAATTTCTGGTCTGTATTATTCAGTCTTTTCAGTTGCCATATATTATGATAAACCACTGCTTGAAGACTGAGGTCTCCAGTTATCTCTCTGTCTTAGAGGCAAAAGGAAAAGACAAAACCCTTTTGTCTTTAGCTTCAGGGCCTGACTTTGGTCAGATAAATGAAGCTGAGGTCCCCTTTCCCTGCCCATCAACATTTGAATTGGTAAGCACACTGCAATTGTAAGTGCTGTGGACGATATTAATTTCTTTTGTCTCTACAACATGCCTGCCATTTGTTTGGAGGAAATAAAGGAGGTTTGGTTTGATATTCAAACCACCTCTGGAACATCCACATGAACACTTACAGGTAAAGTAACTTCAGGGAATGAAGATCTTCTGGAAGCATAAGAGGTAGTGAATGCTGTAGTAACATTTAAAGCTTTCTCATGTGCTGGTAAATATAAATTTGGGAAGGGTTCTATCCATGTGAAGCCTTTGGTAAAATTTCTATCCAGAGGCCATGGTATCAGCTAGTTCTGCTCTTTTCAAAGTATAAGTCTTAGTGCTGGTTGACACAAGCAGTGTTGCTCATTGTGAATAATTGAATTGGAAGTTGATGGTATCATGGTTCTGCATTTTAAGCACCAGGTGAGCTCGCTGTTATAGAGAAGAAACATTGCAGATAACACTAAACAAAGATGTTTCACACAGTCACAGAATCAGTAAGACTGGAAGGGACTACACTGGGTCACCTGGTCCAACCTCCTTGCCCAAACAGTGTCATTCTAGCACACACTGCACCAGATTGCATCCAGATAGTTCTTGAATATCTCCACTGAGGGAGATTCCACAACCTCTCTGGGCAATCTCTTCCAGTACTTGGCCATCTGCATAGTAAAGAAGGTCTTTCTCATATTCAAACAGCATGAGACTGTGCTGAAGAGGGAAAGAGGTGTATTTTAAGCCTCCCAGATACATAAAGGGAAGCATATAACTTCAATGCACAGGGCGTCAAAAGCAAGAAAACAAAACAACAGTGAAAATGGTATCAACAGAAATAATTATGCAGTACACTCAATTTGAGACTGTTCCCTTTGCTAAGAAAGCTGGTCAAAAGAAACAGTCTATGAAGAAATGTAAAAAAAAAAAAAAAAAAAAGTGGGTTTGTCTTTTTTTTAAAGATACCTAGAAAAGCAAGGAAGGGCTGTTTGCCAGGGAGTGGGCTTTAAGTTGGCAGTTTGACCTGATGATTGTTTGTTTAGCCTCTAGGCAAGGGGAAAACAGAAATCAGGACTAGTCTAATTTTTAACAATCGGAATTCTAGATAAAGGCAAGATAGGAAAAAGAGGGTGGAGGAGTAAGTGCAAGGATAACTGGCACGGGGGTTGGTTGGGGTGGGGGGGAGGTAAAGGCAGAAGGTGTTTTGGTTTCTTCCCATTCCACAAAATATATTGCTGTCCCTTTATGTCCATATGCTTCCTTGGCACACGTACCAGGGGAGGGATTACACTTTACTAAGGAAGTAATGCAAACTTGTCTTCATTTGGTTACCATGGATATGGCACTATGTAAGACAAAGCCTACCATTTGCATTGCAAATGACCAGGATCAGTGAAGGACACACAACTTGATATTCTGGCCACAGTGTGTCCCAGGATCTTTCTTGTCACAAGAAAAAGAAGCACAACTTTGGGTCTGTGCTTGCTATCAAGAGGACAAAGGTAATGGATGTTGCATTTCAGATGAAGAAGGAAGAGGCAGAATCACACACATCTGCAGAACAACTGGCATTTCTTGTGCTACCTAATGTGAAATATCTAACAGATGGGTATGGCAACCATTTAGCTTTCCATCTATCCGCCCTAGAGTACTAGAGCTGAATCAACATGCTGATAACCTGGAATAAGGGATTTCCACAAGCACTGGAATGGGTTACGAAGTGGTCGAGTCTTAGGACTGTTCTCTTTTTGCAACAGTTTTTATCTAGCTGAGTGTCCTCTTCATTTTGCAGAAGTACCATATAAAATACCTTAATTTTATAATAAATACAGTTAAATGAGCAGTCCTCTAAGCATGAGGTAAATTGTCTTATTTCCCTAAAATGAATTGTATATGATTGTCTGGCTATTAGATTGCTAGATTGTTTTGTTTGTTTGGGGGGTGTGTTTATTATTGTATAAGCTTTGCCAGATATATGGTCATATATCATTATTATTTCAACTGACATGGAATACAAATCCTGTAGCCCTTCTTCTATGGATAGAATTGGCCAAAGTGCCATTGGTTTGGTGGTAAAAGAACTGTATTCAAAATCATTAGCCCATATACAGGAATCAAGGGTTTCCTTTCCAAAGGATCTTAGGCACAGGTTACCAGAACAGCAGATCAAATGTGGGGCAAAAATATTTTCCTCCCTTAGCACTGAACTAGGCACATCTCTGATGAGGCCAAGGCAGCTATATCATTCCATGATACTCTCCCTGTCTCCCCACTTAAGAAGAGTGGCCCACAACTGGTGACAGGGCACCAGCACCACCTAAGTTGCTTTCTTTTGATAAGAAGGATGCAGCCAGACCCCCTCTGTTCTCAATCACCGTTCTCTGTGGGTATGGGGGACTAATAAGGACAATCAATCCTTCAGTGTCCCACCAAAGGGTCCTTAAAACAGTAGATTTGCACCAATATAATCCCCCTCACATCAGTAGATTTGTTTCCTGCTGCTGTCTGTAACTGAGAAAAACACTTGCCCCAGATGTCTTTAGGCTTCTTCCCTTTCTTCTAAACCAAGCAGCTGGCACTATGCCTATACTTGAATATAATTTCTACCACTGTGGTCATGGGGAGCTCAAGGTCACTGCTGTTGTGTTCCTGAGCAAATACTGCAAGCCAAGAAAAGTGAGTTTGGCAAATGTTACCTCTTTGCTCCTATGTACCACCTCAGCATGCTCCCTGAACTCAGACGCCTTAGCAGGTCAATGATATACTCCCTTGAGACCAGTTTTACAAGCAGACAGAAACATCACCAAGACCTTCACATGCCCTGAGGATTATTTCAGGCATTTCCAGCAGCCCTAGTGCTACCTACTATGGGACAGACTTTGCCAGGCCTTTCAGTGATTGTGCTGCTGGGGAGAGGGACAAAGAAAGGGGCAGGTGTAAAGCACAGAAACACTGCCCCAGCTGCATGGTACCTGTGTAAGCATGATTGGACACAGGCTCCAATGTTTCCCTACCCTTTTGTTAATGAAATAAAGGCCTGGGTCTATTCTTTTCCATTTCTGCATAAACCCATGAAGCAGGTCAAGAGGACGGATGAGGGCAGAACTTGAAATGGGAACAAATACCTGAACTAGCAGCAATCTCTGCATACCTACAGCAGATCCCTCGCAGCAGTGCAGCATGGGGATGTGTTTCCCTCGAGCTGCTCTTAGTGCTCTTCCATATGGACCCTGCAGCAGCAAAAGGAAAGGGCAGAAAATCCCAGTATCAACCTCTCTTGTCAAACCTAAGCAGCTTTAAATCCTGACTACACGTAAACCTTCTTGAAAACAACTTAGCATTCTCTTTACTGTTAGTCCCATCCTCCTGCCCTGTGGGATCCTTTCTTTTCTCTACATCAAAATTTTTTTAGGAAACAGTTTTCTTGGCATTTCTTTAAACAATAGTGCATCAGCCAGTAAAGATGAGTGAGGCAGTCAGTGTGGTAAGTCTCTTGAATGACAAAATGACTCACAGCGAATAATCTATAAAAAACACTGGTTTTTTTAATGTCTGAAAAGAACTTTGTGCTCTGTCCTCCAGTCAATAGATCTATTCCCTCTGTGAGTTTAGTCCTCTCTTCACTTGAGTAAAAAAACATTTTGTTGCTTTAATTCAATTAATTGTGCACAACCTCAAGAGGGATGGGAAAAGCAGTATTCCCTGTCTCCTCACACCAGCATGACAGTGAATTCTATATAGTAATGCTGAATCTAAAAAAGGTAGATATTCTGCTATGTCCACTAGTTTCAAAAGAGGACCAGGCAAATATTCCAGAAGAGGTAAATGGCCTTTATTTTTATTTTTAGCATTGTCAGAGCCAGGAATAACAGCTCTCACTCTTATGGAAAGGGCTAAATTTGCAGAACTGAAATTCAGAACTTTTTTTTTCTTCTTGATAAAATTAGTATTTGCAAGTTATAAAGGTTACAGCAATAGTTAAGTGCAGTGGTCCTTGTAATGTGAAATGAGTCCTGTAAGGGGCATTCAGTGCAAACTATTTTTACGTTTGTTCCTATTTATTGCAATACAGTTCAAGTGGAATCTGGTTCTCATCAACCTTTATACCTACCCCACCCTTATATACGAGCTCAGGCTTCCTATTAGGATGACAATGGTTAAAAAAACCATTATAGCATGGTTATGCATTTCACTAATATGTCACTAACAGCTTAACACAGAGAAGCAAACATTGACTCAGCTTGCTTGTAGCTAGTCCTACACAATTTTGTCATGGTCTTGGAGCAGCTTCAGATAGCTTTAGGTTAGTTCACAGGACAGCCTGGCTGACTTCTGTCAGAAGCTGGCATGCTTGGTATGTGTCAGTTTATAAGGAAATAAATCAGATGAGGTTGACCTTCTATTTTAGATTTGAGATACTACATGTTCATCACAATTGCTCTGACAAGTGTTTAACTATAAATACTCCCTTTTTTCTCTCTGCAGTACAAAGTTGCAACTGATTTCTCTTTCATAGGACAGTAGACAAAAGTTAACAAAAAGTTACAAAAATTGTCCCAAATTACTGCTAATTTAACTGATAGTCACTTCAGATCTAGTTCTGAGCCTACAAAATTAAACTGAAAGTTAACCAGTGAGAATTTGGTTCAGGCTTCATTCACATCAAACTCTGCTAGCCTTCATGAACATTAACTTTGCCCATCTGTGAACTGGCACAGGAAGCCCGGAGGGAACACATTTTACTTTGCAGTTGAAAAGAACATATTCTGCCCACTGGGGTGGGCAGAGGGGAACAGTTTAAGTACATGTAATTTTTTGTGTTGTAGCTCAGACTTTATGTTCCTTAGTCAATCAGAGATTTCATTTAAGCAATTGGTAATCCTATCTCTATGTCTGAGAAAAGGAGTTAGTAAGTCAATAACTTAATCTGACTTTGTATGAACCAATAAGGCTACACAGCTCACTATCTATGATAGTGGTGTCATTAGGTAGTGTATATTTAATTATTCAGTGAATAAGCTTCAAGATTTAGCCATTAGTAATGGCATTGTCCAGTGTACATGGAGTAATATAGTACGAGAGAGAGTCCTGCTCTGTTAAACAAACCTTCCCTCTCTATTAGATGTGTTTGAACACAGCAGAAGAACAGAAAAGGAGCTTTGTCCTCCAATGATGTCCTTGGCATCACCCTTCTGCCAGCAGTGTTCCTCTGGAGCAGGCTTACAATACATATGCAGCTTCAATAAAAAAAAAGGGAAAGTAAACAAGGCTCACCTGGACCAGCACAGACACCACAGAGCATGCCCTATTGCTTCTTCAGAAGCCAGAGGGACAGGTAAGAGTCTACAGCAGTTATTCCATCTCAGGTTAACAGCTCTGAAAAATTCTCACAGCTTTCCTGTTCCTAAAGGAGAGAGGACAAACATTTGCCTTACACGGGTTGATATTTTCATAATCCCCACCCATTTATGCAAAAAAGAAAATCTTGTTTTTCAAGTACATTTTGTCCACTCTGTATCACACAAGTGTTTCAAGAACAGACGTGTTCAGGAAGTTTTGTATTGTTGAGTTTTTTCCTAAAGTGACACACTCCCACAGTTGATGTGGCACAGATTTTAGACCCTGTGGCACCTATTGTGAGTGCTGCCATCCTGCTGATACCACAAGCCATCCTGACTGTGCATACATGAACTCATGCGTTCATACATGAATGCAGAACACTCTGCACAACCCTGCAGGATGAGGCAGAGACAGACTGCAAAGAGGCCCCAGTGACATCCAAAACCAGACTGCCTAAACATGGTAATTTCATGCCATCTTCTACAGGTATGAAGGACCAGGTATGAAGGTCTGCGAGCAAACCAGCCTGCCCAGTTGTCAGTCAGGTGCCCAAGGATGGTGGCAACCACAGAGTTTATCAGAACAGTAAAAATTCCTGGTGCCTTCATGACTCATGGAAATTACACAGAGTTCTCTCCAACATCAATCCGAAGAACAAACAAGACTTTTGAAAAAATCAGGTGAGCTAACAAAAACAAACTCAGTACTTGAAAACTAATGAAAATTATATTGTTAACCCTACAAAACTGTTCTTGTCAGACTGGGAAAAAAAAAATGACCAGCCTGACAAAAAATAATCCAACCTCGCAAAGCTGCTCTCAGCAACATGATGATTATGTTTGCCAAGCAGTGGTAAGATGATTCTCAGGCTGGCCAGCAAATCTTCTGTGTTTGGTGGGAAATCACAGCACCTCCACTTTCTTCTCTCCATGTTGCCTTCCACTTTCTACAAGCCTTGGCTGGGACTTCAGTGTGGATATACTTTGCTGTGGCCCTAGGTGGAGGATGAAAAGCACATACTTGTCAAATCTGAGGTTATGTTTTTCAGTAGCAGATTTACACAAACACCCCAATGGCCAAATTTCCCTCCTTATCTCAGTGCAAACCTACTGAGTTTAGAGAAACCTGACAAAGTTTAGGCTTGGAAGCAGCAGAGCATGTGCTTAGAATTAAGCAGTTTCCACTCTTATGCTGATGAAGACAGACTTACACTTGAAATTAAGCAAGCTGGATTTAGCCCTTCAGCAACAGATTTTCTGTCACCTTCTTTTCGATATTATTTTAAATTTTCCTTCTGAATCTCCTGTTAGAAAAAACAAAACAAAACAAAAAAAACCAAAAGCCAACCAACCAACCAACCAAACAAACAAAACTCCAAAAAAACCCAACAGCTCAGCTTCTTCCTCTGAGATTTAAAGCCATAGAAGTCTTCTTTACAAATAAAATCAAAAATTGTTGACCTGTGACACTGAAGTGAAACCATTCCTCTCACACCTATTTCTAAAATACTCAGGGAAAAAAAAAAAAAGAAGATTTTTCAATAGAACAACCACTATTAAGGAGCTATTTTCATGTGTGCATGTGTCTGCTCCTCTACGGGTACAGATGGGGAGTGTACAAAATTAGAAGAAAGTGCTCAAAGTATATTTTTCCAGTATTCTCTGTGAAGTTAGCCAGAAACATGATAATGAACAAATCTGGCTGGTGAAAAAAACTAATTTGTGTTCTCTTGCAACCCATGGCACAAATTCCTCATTCTGGGCTCTTGCCATTCCTTTTCTGCTACTTTTTTTGTCACATAGGAGACTCAAGTTGGAGTGCCAAAGACAATTTGGGAAAACAGCATATAAATTACAGGAACTTCCCTGTCCTGTGACTGCATTCTCCCTAGAGATGCCTCATTGGTTGGAAAGTTTCCGAAGATCTTTCTTTCCCCAGTGAAAACCAGGTTATATTGAAATTGAGATTCATATGAGACTGACGCTTTCACAAGCTAGGAATTTTTTTATGTGTTTTGTCTTTTTTAAACTGCTTTAAAATAAGTGCATATACAAATTGCATTTTAACTGTGTTACAACTGGCAAACATTGCTCAGCCACTACAGCAAGTGGGTAAGCACACCCATTTTTTTCTTGACAAAAGTGTGCAGATATTTTCATAGAAAATAGTAAGCTAGCAAATGGTACTGTGACTTCAGGTATTTAGGTGACTTTGGAATGTAGATAACATTTTTAAAATGGTCATAATCTAGGAAATCTACAAGACCATCATTTTGTATTTCTCCATACCTGCATACAAATTATTACCACGGTCCATGTGAAGTTGGTTGGGTTTCATCATGCATTAAGTGCTAATCATAGGAGAAGGTAGAAAATTATCTATTTTATAAACATGGTCCAGATTATAAACCTTTGGGATTCTATAAAAGTTTAGAAACAATCTGTTAGTTAGTATACGATAACATTTAATTTCAAAATCAAATCCATTTTCTGTACACATGATTCTAATATCACTTTTGTGATCTAATTTTATCCTTGCCAGGAATCTGTTCATTTTAAGGAGAGGATGAAGCACCAATGGGTGCCACAGGCAAAATTCTTTATATAGGAAGAATTATTTTGGGGTCACTCTGTCTGTAGTTTTTCAGCATTTGTGACATCCTCACTATTATTTCTTGGGCATGTGTATTTTTGGTAGTGAAGATAGCTGACAATCTTCTAACACCTCTAAAGTATTCCAGTTCCTCTTAGACTGCTGCAATAAAGAACACTGAGGAAGCAGTGCAACAGCATTTGGTCACAAATGTTTATGAAAAGACCTGAATAACTGATTAATTAATGTGCAAATTTCCACCAGCAGAGGTCATTTTCACTCTAGAATGAATTAAGGAGCTCATAAAAGGCTGTCTTTTTATCTAAGGGAATATCTTAAGAACAGTCCCACTGACTGGAGTAGTCTTCATCAAAGCAAATAATCTGGGGTGGTATATAAAGAATGTTAAAAAACTGAAGCAAATGATCTTCATTTGATCAAATAAATTCAGTCTGTGTTGTGAAATGTTAATAAAATCTCTGCTTCCACGTTTTTTGTGCATATGGGATTGGTCAGTTTAAACAACCCTCATGGCCTAAATATTTTTCCTGAACATTCATATTAGTTGGGAAAAAACTTGTCTATGCAACACTAAAACTTCCTCTAAGTGTCACAAATAAAGCAGTGGGTAAACAAGGACCATCTGTTTTCTACTTCTCCTTTCTCGTGTGCCACTGTCTGTGACTCCCTCACAAGAAGGCAAAATCCCACCCTCACATACACTACCTTGGTGGCACAGCTGTCATTGAGGGGCATCCCTGAAAAATGAACTGTGTTCACAAGCATATACTCATGCATATCACCTGCCTGAAGATCAAATTATGAACCTATACATACTGACATTTGATTTTGAGGAAGGTAGTGCATTTTATGTTTTTAGCTTTATCAACATTAAGAGCTGTTATTTAGAAAGGAATCTGGACATAAAAAAGAAAAAAAAATTAAAATTTAAGAAATACCACTTAAGCACAACTATGGTATGAACATGAGTAAGCATTAAACTGTTGTACTGTAACAAATTACGAACAGAAACAAAGGGAAACAGGTAACACAATGATTCAGATAAGTGGACACTTATGAGAGTTGATATTCTTCATATAATCATACTGGGAAACACAGCTATGCTGGTTATCAAAGAAGCTCTGATTTTTTGGGGTTGTCTTGTTATCTTATGGGTGACATTTCCCTCTATGTTGTCAAACTGCCGTTAAAAGACCAGCACTCACTGGCCAAACTCTGCTGTTGAGTTTTTCCCGTTACTGAAAATACAAGTTTCCACTATGTGCTATCTGCTGATAAAATGCAGTATAAACCCAGTATTGCTTAACATTACCACAGCGCTTATCGTCTATAACATCACATGATTTTTTTCCCACAGCCCAACAGAGGTGAGGATCCCACTGCAGTAGACACTGTAAATGTTATAAGCATCTACTGTCTTCCAAATACATAGAAATAATTTTTATATAAATTTAAATAATGCCTAGCATTGCAAGGAGCATAATTACACACATTTCCCAAAAGATTTCTTTTAATTTAATGAGAAAATAAGCATTTTGGCAGAAGGTTTTACAGGAGTAACATACAAGCAAGGAGGAGCATTATGATACATATATTTCAGCTACTACATATAAAGTACTGTTCGTATATTTATGAACTAAAGTTCAAATCTTGTGAGTAACAACATTCAGAAGTAGAACTTTTCTGATGGGCAAGACGATTTACCTGGTGATAAAGTCCAAAACGAGGAAGAGTAGAATGCCACAAATAAAAACCACCAATGTTGCTTGTATGACATCTAGAAGGAAAATCATATCCGTGAAACTCAGATGTCTAGAAGAGGATTCAGTTGTCCAAATGACTGACATCAAAGGGAGTCAGGCTCACTAAATACTCCAGACAGCTTTAAAGAGTTTAGAAATCCTCCATAGCTGCCCAATACTTATGGAATGTAACAAATCAGGATACTAAGTACTAACAGCATATTTACCTTAGAGCACAGCAGAATCATCAGGGATTAATATTGCCTGGAACTACTAATTTCCCCTTCAGTACTTACTCGGTACAGACACAGTTTTGAAGGACTGGAGTACAAAATGAGAGTATGATTCTCTGGTTTTCTCCTAGGATAAAAAAAGTTAGCAGAAGAATAATGTTACTTTTTCCCTCTGCACTTCCAATCTATGGGAGGAAACTCTAGAAATGCCCATCCTGACTTTCTATCTCTGTCTACAAACAGTCATTTTACTCATCAGTCAATGCAATCCTTCTGCTTTCTCTTCATCAGCATAAATATCTTGCCTCTAAACACAGACTAACTGGAACAGACAAATTCTTTTTTTCTTGCGTTGCAAGGTCTAACTTACAAGCAGATGCTTTGAACCTGTCCCCATGCTGCTGATTCTCAAAACTTTACATTATGTATACATTTTAGCAAACAAAGGACTCATGGTAAATCTGCTACAGGTACCTAGTTCTCTTGTTAATTAATATTCTACCTTCTATTGGTTTAATTATTCTCTTGCTTCTTATTCTAATTAGTTTTCATGAACAGTCTTTCTCTTTTGAATTGGTGGGTTTCTTGACTTAGTGGTTGCAATCTTACTGTGCTGGAGTTGTCTTTTACCTAGTTGGAACTGATTTTAACACCCTTACTGAGTTGGCTTTATTATTTTTTTGTTATCTCTGCCAAATGTCGTTGAGGTCTGTCCACTGTCAGCAGCACATCCTTCTTCCCAAGCTTTGCTGTAAAACCCCAGGCCTAAACAAACTAAGCCAAATAATACATTGTTCCCCTCCCTTTGAGGCCTGTTTTTCATTTCACTGCTAAGTCAAGATCCTGTTTCACAACCCCCTTCACTTTCTTTGTAACTCTCTGGGTGTATTATTAAATGTCTCTGACTCTTGAGATATTAGCAGTGCACTTAAACAGAAAATCTACAGAAACTCTTTCAGGCTATTTTCAGTAAGAATGCCAGTAATTGTGCATTTGGTATTTGTTTCTATCTGTGTTTAAAGGATGCTAAAATAAGTTTTAAAGAGGCACAGATACAATTCTAGGTACACGGAGTAGAGCAGCACAAATAACAGTTCTTTTAATTTTTCACTTGTCTCCACATGGTTATTTTGTGGATTTCATCAAAGATACAAAAGGCTCTTTCGTTCAGTAAACAACCTACACAAAGTGTGGAGACACAAAGTGTCACCCCTAAGTGGTTAAATTATCTGCAAATAAAAACCCTACATCTGGTGTTTATATAAAGCTACTCTGTTTTTGGCATCCCTCAGACCTGTCTTATCCTATTAGGAGAAATATATATTTTTGTCCTAATATGTGCCTGCTGAAGAGGTAAGCACAGATAAATCTTGTAGTCCTGATATACTGAATCCGTCACTTCTAGGATACACAGTGCTTATGGTGTTTATCACAAAGGCTGTCTGCATACAAGCAATGTATCTGATATTTCCCAAATACTGTCCACTTACTGGACAGCACATGTATTTGTGTCCAGGAAAGGTGTTAGACTCACTTCTGTTATAAAATGCAGTTCCCACAGTTTGATGCCTAGGAACCATGCCTCACAGCAATTCAGCACTTCACTTCATAGTTAGACAGGAGCTTTAAATACCAAAGGAAATGCGTTGTTTTGTATCAGAACTTTTGCCATTGCTTGGTCCAAACTTGGACACAGAGAGATCAAACAAAATGTGAATGTTCATTAATTCCACAGACCAAAGAAGTAAACCTCTACACTACAGGTCACTGTTCAAAAAAACAGTGTATCACTAGAATATTTATGTTCTAGGAGTGGGTTAAAAAGCAATCTAGATAAATCTAAAGACAATTCTTCTTCCAGGATGAATTAATTCAGAAAAGGGACAACAATACTGTTCAATAAGAAATGACACAAACTTTTATCTAAACCTGAAGCAAATCAGATCACGTCCCTTTGGGAAAGTAGAAAGCAATCAAAAATAATGTTTTACATTTCTTACCCTAATTTTCTCTAATTGTGATCAGGAGGCACCAGCATAGAAATAAAAAAGAAGAAAACAGTTCTTGCAGTAATAGACCAAAGCATCAAAAACTTTGTGAAATGCCTTTATGAAAAATGTAACGCTACTCAAAAAACTTGTTTAGGTGCTTTGTTGTGCTTGATATATGGTCTTTTATTTCTCTGACAAGAAGAGACAGAATAAAGAAAGAGAGAATGAAGAGTTGCTTTAAAACCTACATTGCACATCCATACTACAGAGCCCTTACAGCAGGGGGTTTGGGTAGACCTAAGTGTCAGCTCTGGCTGCTGGTGGTCGCACGTGCAGCAACCCAGAACGACAGAGCAAAGGGAGGTGAGGTGACCATTGCCCCAGCCTGGAGATTCTGCTTTCAACACCCAAATAATTCAGTGGGTCAGGATATGGGTAAAAAAAAGCAGACGCTCTCCCTCTAAAACATGCTAATAATGGCCGTGTTACTGACCTTACAGACCTTTCACCCTCAGGGAAGCACAGGAGTCCAGAGTTCTCTCAGGCTGCCTGCCTCAGATTGAACTTTCTGTTCGGCTCTTGTGCTCTGACATTGTCCCACGTGGCTTTGAGTCTCTTCCACTGCTTGGCCCTTACTGTTTACTGCTATAGTGGGGAAAAAAAATCACTGGTTAATCACTCACGGCCTTTTCTTCTTTTGCAAAACACTCTCATCTGAGACTCTGACCACAGAGATACATGATAACTGCTCCCAAACATTTGCTGGGAAGGTGCTAATCTAGATCCACTGAATTAGTTTCCTAATTGGTTATCCAGTATGCCCCTACTCAACAAAGGCAATGTCTACACTCAAGACAATTTTGTGTCTCAGCAGAATGATACTCGATTTTGTCTCACAGATAAGACTACATATTGGATTTTTCAAAATTGTTATAATCTGTATTTAAACTGATTGCACAGCAGTTCCACACCTGCTATGTGCACCACTAGCAGACAGGATACTTTCTAGTCCTAAATGTAAAACAAATCTCCTGTATTTTAATTCAAAAAACCCACGAGACAGAGAAGTCTTAAAGCCTGCGTGCATGGATAGGCTCACTGGCACCTATGTGCTTGAGAAACTGGATGGCAAATCTTTATCCAAAGTTAATCTACCTACTTGAAGGGTACAGAGATTATGCACAAACCTTGTCCAGTTGCACTTATTTCTGCGATAGTTTTGATATACATCACCTCCATTATAACATTTCTGAGCCCCCCCCAACCTATAACAGCTGTATCTTTACTCACTATATTCTTCTTAGGCAGGTGGACAACAAAATCTCCTAGAAGATAAATTACCTGCTTTAGACCACCTGAGAAGTCTGGAGCAATGCAAGACTTTGCACATCATCCTTCTCAGGCCTCTCATCTTCCTGTTTTCAGAGTATCAGAAATAAAAGCTATACAAGAGCAAATTGCCTGGAGCTGACCCCAAATACAAATATTTGCATGAATAGTTTTGCATAAGATATTCCTAATCTGGCAGGATATTGCACCCTTTCAGCTCCTGTCTGCTTCAGGTTAAGAATACTTAGCATTTCTGAAAATTTGGGGCCTTTCTGTCTACAAAATAGATTTTATATGTGCATATCACAAGGTGCTTCTGACAGTATGGGAGCCTCCTTATCATTGCTGTGGACAGATGAGGCTGGGCATACTCCACCATTGCACATGTAAACCACATGCAGATATATTTTCTCTGAGGCAAATGAAATCATTTTAACCTCTGCCTATGACTTCACTGGAGATTCAGAGGGTGGAAAAAATCAAGCAAACTCATTAAGGAAATTAAATGATCTTTAAAAAGTCAATCAACTCAGCTCTAGTTTCCTGGATTTTAAGGGAGAAAGGTAACAACAGAACTCTCCAATCTAATTATGTCTGGAAAGTAAGTAAAATGTGAGAAAATAAAATAGTTACTGACTCTCCCAAGAAGAAATACAGGAACAGTGACAGATAAGTCTCTTCAGTGACACAGATGTGTCACTTCAGGGACAGAAGAATTATGTTTCTCTGCTGCTACGTAATTGTCTCTACCTGGACAGATTTCCATTTGTGTCATGCACATTAAGGGGAGCAATACAAGATGAATTACTATAGTGTACAAAGGTAGTCAGTGACACCACCACTGTCTAAACATGTTTGGTGTAGAGTATGACATTTAAATCAGGGATGGAAGAACCTCTAAGAGGGTTGCAAATCTCTCCAGCTATTTTGGAAGTACTAGATTTCCCACATTCTTCCTAATAGAAAATCCTTTAAATATGCATGTCCTTGTAACAGGGGTAAAAAGGGTTCCTTGCAACTGTTTTTATTTAGTGAATGCAATGGTCCAAAAAAACTTTAACAAGGTTCCTGCAGTCTGTGGTACCAAGGCACTTCAGAGCAAAGATGCTTCAGCTGAATTTTAAAATTTAACCTACAATATCTAATAGTTGTCCTGCTTTCCTAAACTGCCCTAAATACTATTTGTATTTTTATATCACTAAAATAATACAGCTTTGCAAAATCAAGGCAATTTTATAACAGCAAGTTTGACTTTCCTTATTTTTCTCTCTTGTTTTTAGAGCTCAGAAAACTCCAGCCAAACTTACCATTTTCATTCCAGTCAAAAGGCAACTGCTTTTAAAAAGGTATTTTCAAAGAAGAGGCTTCTGTCAACCCTTCACACTGATACAAGATCACTGCATTGCATACAGCTCTGCACCTTTAATTTTTAACTTGTAAAGAACTGCAGTGCTGACAACAGAGGTCAGACCCACTGATGAAGGGAGTAGCTTGTGTAACAATAAGAGGCCATAGAACTAGCAAAAGGCTTCTCATTTTTTGAGAGTGACAGTATGCTTTTTCTAGTAGCTATTAATTCAACCGTTGCAAGTAAAGCAGAATACACTGACAAAATTTACAATCCTTTTAGCAAAAAGTACTCTCGGCTACCCCTCACATAGTTCCGTATACCATGTATCACTCCTTGCCATGTCTATCCATGGTGGCTGTGCCCCTCCTAACAGAAATAGCTGACACTGACGAAGTCGTTCGCGTTCACTGACATTATCAACCAATTTTCCCCGCCGAGAGATAACTAGCTAGAGACAGCAGCACTTGAAAAGCAACAGACAATGAGGATTAGGCATTATCTGTTCATCTGCAAGCAGCCTTCCCTGAAATAGTTGAGGATGCACACACTTCGAAGTTACTATCCTGTGGAGAGGAGAGTGCTGCTGCCAATTTAAGTTGCTATACGTTTTTGAAGAGAAAAGAAGGTGTGGTCCCAAATAAGACAATTATTAGCTAAGGTTATCTAGCTACAAACACACTGTTTACTCCCTTGACACCTCAGAAGGAAAACTGCAAGTCAGGCTGCAGCCTAAGCTCAGTGACCTTGCTAGCTAACCCCCACCTATAAACCTGAATGCAACATCAGTGGTCCAGGAGGTCCTACAATTCATACTGACAAATTTAAATTTCATCACAGCCATGAGTTAGAAACATCCTCTGACTTAATCAAGATAATTTTCAGAGTGCAAGTGCACAGCCAGTGTTCAGTAATGCTGGTGTGAAACACGCACTATAGGAGACAGAGAATCCTCCAAAACACTTTGCTGACACTAGCAATGCCTCAGGTGCTTCATTTTTCTTTTTGTAAGAATTTTTCTTCCTAGTCTTTGCATCTCCTTTTTTAATGGTTTACCAAGAAAGAAGAGGGCCTAAGTCGATGCTTTGAATCATGAGGCCTGGTTTCAGAACTTACATAAGTGGGTGGCAGTGATACTAAAAGAGTTGTGTGTAGTTTTCCCAGTTATGAATCTGACAAGTAATCTTAGGTTCAAAAACCATTTCCTCATTCTTCCTATAGTCATAAAGAAATTTATATTCTGGAGCTGTTTCCCATTCCTTTTAGCACAGCCATTAATACATTTTTTTCTTTTTTTTTTTTCTTTTTTTTTTTTTTTTTTTTTTTTTTTTTTTTTTTTTTTTTTTTTTTTTTTGTTTCATAGCTGCCAAGTCTTGCACAGCTCCATGTGTGAATTTATGCAAATTTCAGAATGTGCTAATTCACATATTTGCAAATTGGCAAGTGATTGGCAAACATGTAAATGAGCTCATTTAGTCATTTTCCTCTTCCTTAAACTTTGGTTTGGGATCAGTACACCCTTCCCCAAGTTACGGCAACAAGGGGAATATAATGCAACCTGGCAGGTCTTGTAGTGGCTTGGCTTAGTGTAACCATGTGCCCTGAGTATGGGAAGAAGATTAAAAAGCAGCATAGGCTGCTAAGGCACTAAGAAGATCTCCAGATGTGGTCGGAAGGCATCAGGGGAGTATTCAGAACAGCTGCAGATATATCAGCAGTAAATTGGTGTGGATGTGATTATGTTAAGCATGTCCATGAGCTGAGATGTCTGATGGTGTAAGGCAATGCTGGCTGTGAGGGGAACTGAAGAGCTGCTTCTGCTTTGGGGAATAGCAGTTTGGAACATAGTCGATGACCCTGGATGAGGGAAAAACAGTCCAACAGGAGAAGGCTGTGGATCAGGACGTATGGGGAAAAAAGTCATCTGGTAGAGCCTAAGACTTTGCTGTAAAATGGGCAAGCAGGACTTGGAGCAGGAATGGATATGTCTTAACACCTAGGTTCCCACTAGTGGGTATTGCTACCCAACTCCAAACCATGGAGTTCCTTTGGCATCCACCTCAAATCACCTCCTGGCAGCAGCTCCTGTAGTACCTGCAAATTCCTGCTTGCAGTTAGGGTAGGACATAGCTGCTACATGGGGGCAAGCCATGCCAGAAGTATGATGGTAGGCAATTCTCTTAATTTGCTCTCTTACCAAAAGCAGCTTACTGCTTTTGCATGAAGGGTGATGGCTCACGGAGAAAATGCTGCCCTCCAGTTTTTCCACTGGTCACAGCACAGCAAAGTTGGGGGTGAAGTGTGTGCTGCTGAGCACACTAGTACTTCCAAGGTTTAGGACAACCTCTGATTTCCTTTAGTTTACCTGAGCCAGAACATGTTTGAAGCCCTGTAACATTTCTAAATCATACTTTATGAGCTAGGAAGTTCCCAGTGACTGATTATTCCAGCCAGCACCAGTTGTGTTGCTTTTCCTCAAAAGCAGCATGTTTGTAGCAAGCTATATCACCTATAACAATGAGAGATGCCTTGTCATTTTGGGTGACAAAATTAGCAGAGAGTAAACTCAAAAGGTTAAACAGACCAGAACTGAGAACCCAAACAGGAAAAAAAAGAAGGCCAGAGAAAACATACAACTTATCTTTAAGCTGTCTAGGGCAACTTGCCCTAGAATTAGCTTAATTAGTTTCATTACCTTGTTTCATATGGAAATATTGTAGGTACAATATTCTTTCTGTGGCACTCAGGTAGTTAAATCCACACAATTTGTTTTTTGAAGCTTGGATTCTGCTGACTTTATTTCAAGAAATCAAAAGTATCTAATTTGCATTCACATTCACATTAGTGGTCCATATGTTAGCCCTGTTTAAAAGCTATATGCTGCATTCATTATGAAATACTTGGCTTCCTAGCTTTATCCTTTTACTTTGAAATTATTATGATAATATTGCAACTCTTCTATTTAGGCTATTCTCAAATACAAGGGGTTTTGTGTGTTTTGATTCTTTTTCAAAGTCTTCCAAGGGAAGGGCTTTTAAATTTTTGTTTACAGTGTTATGGGAACTTTCAAATTGGCAAAAATAACTCTTTGCCATCATTTAATATTACAGTGCATTATTCCTCATACCTGAATCTCCATTAAAATATCAGGATTTCAATCTGTCTATGCATTCTGTCTATGCATAAGATTTCAGACTGCATAAAGCATCATGAGTGCTCTTCAGAGTTCATCATGCTGCTCACTTAACTGAGTCAGCCTCCCACAATAATAAAATTTAGCAGCACTGCATTATTGTTCTTCTTTTCTTTTTCATTGTAGAGCACAGAGTAAGGCATTTGCTTCTTAGGGAGTTCATAATCTAAATGAAACAAAAGTAAATTCACAGAATTAAAAAAAAATTACTCACTGTCAGATTAAACATCCTGTCCACAGTCACATAAAGACAAACCCAAGATTTAAATCAAGGTCTTTCAGGATGTCCTACTCTGCCTCAGATAGAAGACTGCCTCCCATGCACTATTGCTTACCTCATCAGGTCATCACTTTTTCGGTACTTGCTATCATGCTGTCACACATTAAAGCCACCACCAGAGTATTACTTCCAGAATAATGCATAACTCTGTTTTTATTCACTGGCTTAAATAGTGAACATCTAATGTTCATACTTTGAGAAACAAATCCTATTTCTTCCCATAGAAAACACTGATGGGTGATTTCCCCTGGGAGACTGATCTTCCTAACCTTGAAAACTCGAAAGATAAACTCCTTTCTTACCTACATGTGCACTGTGGCCTCTGATATTCGGAAAATCCTTTCTCATTTTCCCCAGAGAGCCTTTGGGAGCTCTCTGGACATCTTAAAAGGTGAAGCATAATGAGGTTTCTGCTATGAAATGAACATCACGAAAGGGTATCTGCTGAGTATGAGACAAATAATCAGAAGTAAACACCTCAAAAGAAAAGCCAACCAAAACAACAATGAAAACAAAACTCCAACCAACCAACTAAAACAAAAAAAACAAACCCAAAAATCCAGTTATCATAAAAAAAATTGTATGCTTCATTGGCCTTAAGTTTCACATCAAATCCATTTAAGCAAGTGTTTATTGGATGGGTGAAAGAGAAGCAGAAGTTATTAACTGTTTATGAGGTGGGGAGTTTTAAAATTATTAAGTTTCCTGTTTGGAGACATCTCAATGTGACTCCATTAACAAATTTACATGATACTCCTGAGAATGAATTGTTATTAATGGTCAATGGTCATTTACAATTAATTTCCAAGTGTAAGGACTACATCTTTCGTAACAAGGGTTGCATATGGGAGAAGCATGAACATAAACCATTGGGTTATGACAGCAGCATGATGAAATCAGAAAATTCCTGGAGAATCAAACAGACAGTATTCTGAGTTGGAAGGGACCCACAAGGATAATCGAGCCCAACTCTTAAGTGAATGGCCCTTAAAAGGATTAAACCCACAACCTTGGCATTATTAACACCCTGTGCTAGCCAATTTAGCTAATCTCAGGGTTATTGAGAGAATAAGCTTCAAATCCCACCTACTTGTGAAAAAATTCGAGAAGAGACCCTGAGTATTCTATTCTGATCACATGAAGAAGATGAGAGGAGGGGAGAGGAGTGGAGGCAAAAGAAGGAGAGGGGGTAAGGTGAAAAGTCAGACATGAAATATAAAATACCCAAGCATGAAACCTATGTTACATGAATAATTACAAAATTACCATAGAGCATTTCTGATCATTGTGGGCATACCACTGGCACATAACTATTTGAAATAAATAGGAAATACTGCCTATTATCAGTGGACTACTTCTCTGCATTTTTTTTTTAAATGGAGCTCTTTATAACACCTGAGTGGTACAATAATGCATGATAAATTACAGCTCACTTTCTAGAGGTCTCTGAGTAAGGTAATCACAAATAATGATCCTCAACTCATAAGTGAGTTTTTCAACAGTAACAGTTAAAGCACATCATGCCAAGCGTCAAGGAAAGTCAAAAAATCTTGTGTTGTGGGGTTATCGACCAGCAACCCCTTAAAGCAATTGTGTGTGGCGTGAGAGAAAATTGGCCCAGAGCAAACCCATGACAGTTTTGGTGGAGAAAGTGGGCACAGACTGCCAGGAGAGGCAGAGGCCAGATCAGACCATGACAAACTCAATGTGCATAACAAATAGACTGACTTTTTCTTAAGTGCAAGAGAGCTTAGATCAGTACTTAGACAAGATATTGAATCCTCCCCTACCCCAAAAGCCCAACAGTTTAGCGAGTATAGGCAGAAAGTCAAAACTTCAGTGTTAAAATCAAAAAAGCTTCTTGAGTCAAAGACTATTAACCCTCAATTAGTTACAAAAGAGCAACATGACAGGAAGTAATAATAAAACCTTACAGTGGAGTGTTAAAAGTTACCCTATCTGCATTCCATTTCCAGCTCTATACCTCTTTGGCTCACAGGTACACTCCCCATAGCAGCTGGGATCACTCTTGAGAGTCAGGCCCTGAGGGGAACAAGAATTGCTTGAATAACACAAACAAAAAGGCACAGATACATCAAATCCAAGATACTTCTCATTGTGCTGACTCACTGACCGAAGTACAGCTCTGGACATCTTGAAATGGTTTATCCATAAAAGTGTCAGGACTCACTCTCAGTTGTCATAAGTCAGAGTCAATGACTGTAGCTGTTATAGGTCTCCTGTAGAGAGCAGAACAACTCTGATTCAGTGCAGTTGCAGTTCTAGGTGTACTGGTCCAGTTTTCCGGACAGGTATAAGTGAAATATGGTAACAAAATAAATACAGCTGAATATTCACTATGGTTGAGGTCCTGCTTCTCTCCTAGCATGTGCTTGCCACTCCCATATGAAATGAGAAATTAAATAAAAAATGAAGTCTTGGTATTTGGGGGTGGGTGCAGAGTGGGAAGAAAAAGCCAAAAGTTTCTTCTCTCCGCCCTGCACATTCATTGGCTCTATACAGTTGTCTTAGACAGAGGCAATGTCAGTGTACAGGGAGCAAAAAAAAAAGAATATTTAAGTAAGGGGAACCACTCATGGCAAAAAAAAGTAATTCAGAGAGGTGTAGGGGGAAGGGGAAGAGGGAGGGAAAAAGATAAGCATATGGAAATTGATCCTCACAAACACTGAAACCATGCTCAGATCCGAACTTCCAACTTGTTTGGCAACTGGATTATCCAAGCTACAGATACCAAACCAGCTCAGGCTGTTACCTGACAATAACTTTCAACAAAATCCATCTTTAGCCTTCCATAAGCCTTGAAAAATCCATGCAATTATTTTAATTCTCTGTGCCCCTGTGAACACATATTAATGGCATCTTTTTTTTTTTTTTTTTCCTTTCCCTCTGTAGTACTTCCAGTTCAGAAGAAATAAAAAAAAACAGGTTACTGGATAAAATGGTATTAGCATTAGTAAAGTGAATGCTCCAAGTTTGGACTGTCTCAAAGAAATTCCTGCCTGGGTGTTTGGATTTTTCTTATCATTTTAAACCACCAAATTTGGATTACAGTTATTAGGACCTGACTGCATGTTGGGAAAGTGCTTTGGATAGCACAGAGTTTTCTGTGGTCGATTGAGTATCCCCTTGACCTCAACAAGCCTGATTTTTTTATCCTCTGCTGCCTGGGGATATATTTTGTCAAAACAACACAAATATCTACATCTGCCTTGGGAATAATGTAAAGTGAACGTAAGTGAAACCTTCTCCATTCACAGCTAGGATTTTGCTACTTTCTGCCATACCTCCCTCAACAAATTTCAGGAGATAACAGCATTATCAACACCTATCCCTCATTATGTTCTCCTATCTTATGAATCAGGCTACCTGATTCTCCACTGCCCAGTGAACACATCAGATGAATTACTTCATTGGGAGGTCATAAATATGCAGTTTAGGAATGTTAATTATTTAAAAGGTCAGATCCTGCTCCTGTTGCTGTTAACTTCTTCCCAATGAAACAGAGCTAAAACTGTCTGAAAAGCTAGAATGTGTGGCAGAGCCTGCATTTTCTGCTAGTGATTTCCTGTAGTTTCATACTGCACCAAGGTTGTAAATGTTCTTCTCCCCATTTCTTTTCTACTCAGTGTGGAGAGTATGCAGAATGCTGTGCCCTTGTTGAAAAGTATATAAACATAATGACAGAAAAATCTGGCCCATAGGTTTTAAATGCTGTCTGTATATTATGGAAGAAGTAGTTCCAAATTTTAATGGTTCCTTTCTCAACAAAGCAATGAGACTTTGAAGAAAAAACGCCAAGTGACGGTACCTACATGTACGTACCACCACATGACATCAGAGTTTATCTGAAGTGGTACTTCAGTTCAGAAGGAAACCACATCCCAGCAGGGTACTCAGCAGCATCAGTGTAGGGAGCTGAAATAGAAAGCAAACCAAGAATCCCATAAGCTCTGAGGACTAATGATCCAGCAGAACTCTTCCATATAACCTCAGAGCATACCAAATATCAGACTGTGCTTGAACTCTTTTTCCAGGAGTGGTTAATGGCATGTATACACATTTTCTACCGGACCTGTATATCTTGCATAGGCTTCCTCATTACCTGGGATGATCCTTCTGTTTCTGTTAACTGCTTTTGAACCAGTTTAAGCTACCAAATCCAACCAACATTGTTACAAAACTGTACTGTGGAACCAATAATCCTGTTCACCCACTATCATAGGAATCAGGAGGAGAGGAAATTTATCTACTGGTGACTAGCTAGGTCAAATGAAGCCAAGCAACTTAAAACAGCGTTCAATGTGCACCAATTCTAGGACTAAGGACATTCAAATTCAGCTTAAAATCAGATTCACATCCTCCTCTTTCTTGAGTTTGATCTCTTTTAAACAAAGTGCAGAGTCTGAATTCTGATGCCAACAGAGGACCTATGTCAAAGTCTAGAATAAATTCTCCACAGTACTGTGTGCATTTGGTGAGTGGATTGATTTTCTGACTGACCTGCAGTTGTGGTAAACTGTGTCCGCTGGAAAATGCCCGCTAGGAATCATCCACTAGTTGCAATGTGTCCCAGGTCCTTCCTTCCCAAGCCCCCTCCATCTACAGCACATTTCTCACAGAAGGGCCTAGGAGAGCTCTGAGGGACTTCTGTGACCAGGGTCAGTGTCCAAGCAGCTGGGACAAGATGCTTCATATGTGGCAGGAGAGGTGTAAAACGAGGTAGTGAATGTTAAGTCTGAACTCTTAATTTTTGCAGATCCTTACTTAGTATTTTAGCTGCATGCATAGATTTACATCCTTTAGGTATTTACAGTATAAAACAATTCATTCTGTCACTACATCAACCTGTATAATACCTGTGTATTACAACAGACTATCTTCAGCTCACATTCAAATAAATAAACATTGACCTAATATAAATTTTTCTCTTACCATATCAGAACATTGTGTAATTAAATAATTTCAGTGGTCGTGTGTACAGATGGCTTAATTTTCTGTAATACCCACTAAATCTCAATTGACTTACAGGCGACTACTAATCTATTTAAAGTTAAACCCACAACAGATAAATTTGTATCTCAGAAAGGATTTGTCTCTTTAGTCAACTGCTATATTTAAACGTCTGGGGAGAACAAAAGAATTTGCCATTTATAACTGCTAGTCACTTAAAAAAAGAAAAAAATTAAAAAACCCCCCAAACCCTCAGCACTATGGCCATTAACAAAGATATAAGGCTAACAGATGATCTCTCTCCTTGTTGATAATCTTTCTGTCAGACTGGAACCCGGCAATGAAAGCAAAAACAAAGCTTAGTCTTCTTTCAGATTCTGTTACGTATTTTTGCACTTTCAAATTACAATAAAAGAAAAAAAAAAAGAAAGAAAAAATAATATATAACCAACTGAAGTGAATTACAAGACAACACATTGCATGAAACTGTACAACTTTTTCGTAAAGGGAAATTTAACATCTCCAGAACCTGTGCACTGAGTTAATTTTCTATTTTTATTGTGTTGCAGCTTTAAAAAATTGCCAATTAAGTCAAATTAAGCTGTTGTGCAGTTGGCTTCTATAATTACTAGCAATAGTTTATGATAAGTTCAAGCAAATAGAGGGTGTTTGGGGATTTGGGTTTTGTTTTGTCTCTTCTTTTTTTCTTTTTTTTTTCCAGAGTAGTAGTTTCTTTTTGTAGAAACAATTATCATTGTATTGCTTCCCAGCAAAGAAAAGCACAGCCTGAAGCCATCCTATATTTCATTTTCAGTCCAGCAGTTTTAGAGAGGCTCTTTGTTTTTCAGCAAATGTACAATAAGAGAAAAACAATCCAAAGTAAAAACTACAATGTGGGGTATCATAAAGCAGTCAGAAGCAAACAAGGCAAAATGAAGAGGAAGCTCTCCTGGTCTGGACAACTCTTTCCTCTCATGTCGGAGGTACAATGGCAGTATTTGTTTTATCACTCAGAGCCAGAACTGTAATATAACCCCAGCCACTCTAACAACATTATTGCTGCACCTGTAATAATTGCAATGCAGGTCCATGAATGACAGATTTACAAAGGAAAAGCAGAGACACACGCACTGGTCTCGTGCATGTTGTTTGCAATTCCAGTCACCCCTCTTTTAAAAGAGTATGATGGAATTGCAGAGGTAAGAGGAATCATGGCACAAACGGCCTGGAGCAGGATTCAGCTTTTGTATGACACTTTTCTTGTAAGAGAAATGACTAAATGACTGGGCCTGTTTCACCATGTCATGGGATGATGATGTAAGTATCTAAAGAAATCTATGAAACCATAAGTGCTGCTGAAATCCAGGGAATGATGTTCTGTTCTGTCTTCTGGAGTAAGAAGCAGAGCATAAGAAACAAAGCTAGGAATGGCCAGTTCAAATTTAACTGAAAGAAAAACTTCTTCACAGAGGATGTGATTAAACTGCATATCTCTATGTCAGGGTGTATTAGAGATGCTGAAAGTCTGTGTGAGTCAAAAAGAGCCTGGAAAAATTCAGAGAAAAAAAACCAACCAACCAAACCAAACCAAGCACAACCGCATTAGGATCGGTAATCTATACATTGATGGAGCTGAGACAAGAAAATGAGTGCCCTGGCCTTCTCTTCACAGCCTCGGCATCTCCAGTGTCACAGCAGCTGTTAGGGAAACTTTCCTGTCTGACCATCCAGGAGCCACTCTGGCAATCATACTTCCATCACGCCTACCATGTCAAGGTGAAATAATTTCTATATTAGGGAGAAAATGACAAGACCCTCAATACTGTTTAACAGAGCAGAGTGGTAGCGTAAAACTAGGTAAGGCACAAGTCAAATGTGAATGTTCTGGTAGCAGGCATTGGTAACATGTAACACCTAGCCCAACAGAAGCTCATAGCACTTAATAAACATTCAGTCTCCCAGCACCTTCACTGCTGGCACTAAGGTATTATTCCAAGGCCAGTGCCAGAGAAAATTCCAACATCCACAAGAAGATATCCTCTTGTAGAGAACAAGAAATCAGAATATTTTGATGTTAAGTACCTACCCTAAAGTGATCTACTTGCATAGCCAGGACAGCAGCCATCCCAGCTATCTCCCAGTCTATGCTTTAGCCTCTTGACTGATCTGCTCTTCAGCTGACAAGCTCTACACGGATCTCTGCACCACGCTCCCTAGCAGTGCCTGCTAAGTGGCATATCTGTCAGCACCAGAGAGGTGTGGAGAGGTAATGGAGCAACAGTCAGCAAATCTCTTAGCTCCAGCCTCCAAACAGTCCATTTATTGTGCACCTTACAGATTTCTCCCACTCTAAAGAATGAATAATTTGTTCAAGCACTGAACTTATTCAAGCACTAAAGCCAGTGCCAGATCAATCAGTGCCAATTCAGGGGCTATTTAAATGAATGTAGGGAACCTGAGTCCTCCATAAAGCCTGGGATCTTGTGAGGACCCCTAGAATAGTCATCCTCTGTCTCCCTGGGAGGTAAGCTAAAGGAAATTGCTTCCACCCCGTAGTCCTACCACTGACCAGGAGGATGTTTTGTTTTGGACCTGTATGCCATGTTCACCCTAGTATGAACTTTATGCTTTGCGAGATTTACCAAAGCATTATGATCCTTTTTTCCAGGATTTTTTTTTTTAAATTCTCCTAAGAAATGCATAACTCCAGATTAATTGCAAGGAGGAAGGGGAAAAAACAACAAGGAGTCCGTTTTTATTCTCCTTGAATTAGAAACTTGAATTTTCTTCCCCTCCTACTGATTCACTGCTCAGCATTCAGCTAAGATGATCACCGAAAAAGGAAAAGCAAATGAACAGTGATGTTTCTTAGGGTATGAAATACTTTACGATTAAATAAGGTGCTGCAGACTACTGTACTGATCAACAGTGACTGGTAGCTTTCCGCTAAGCTGAAAATGAATTCAGTGCAGGACAGCATTCCAAATTGCTCTTACAAGGTTTCCTTTATTATTTTTATTTGGTTATGCTCTGACTCTCATCCAGAATTGTACTTAATGCCCTCATCTGAAGTTGCTGAAATGGCACCCCATGGCATAGTGTGACAGTGAAAGGATATTGCCTTTGGAAGCTGCTAATAGTCCATGAGAAGAAAATAGCTGAAAACAGGAGAGCAGTTGTTCCAAAATTATAAGAACAAAAAATCCTTACACTTTTAGCTCGTCGGAGGATTGAGAATGGGGACAAAATAGTTCGCAGCTACTGAGTACTTGCAGATGCAGATGGGTTACAAGTCAAAGATACAAGTAATGAAAAAAATAGTGCATTATATGAAACAAAATAATTTAATATTTTCCACCTTCCACTTGCCACTCAAAATTAATATTTGCTGTATAGCATTGTCCACAAGGTGTCTTTATTCCCTGGGATGGGAGTATGGACCAATAAGGTGTCATTAGAAATGAGTAGCAAGGGTTGCAAAGGTCAGGTCAATCAGCAAAACCTCAGTCCTAGTAACTGACTTAAGCAAAGATGCTTCAGTGGCCCCCAAGAACAAGGCCCCACAGAATTCAAAAGGAGCTCTCTACCTCAATTTTTATGAGCTTAGGAGTACAAAGCAAAGCTGGGAAGGCCTAATTCCTCAGTGATTTTACCCTAGACTCACCTGCACGTTGCTCCAGCAGGAGTATTGCAAAGGCAAATCACTTGACTAAAACAGTGTCAACAGGCAAGCTATGAGCATATCTGTGTTTTAATAAACCTGTTTGTCCTACTTCAACCAAAGTAATGTTTCCCCCACTATTGAATACACTTGTAGAGGTGAAAACAAAGAAAAAATGGAAGTAACAATAAAGGTGGCTCATTCATTTAATAACTCTCTCCCTACCCACAAGGTCTTTTCCTCCCTTCTTAGATTATTTCTATGGCCATAACTGCCTCATCATAAGCTTTGATACATGCCTCTGCATCTCACAGACCACAGGAATAACAAGTCGCCAGCCAAACTCTTTTATGTCCCCTACCAGTCGACTGAATTCCTCACTGTAGGAAAAACAAGGAGATACTGACTTCTTGGCCCCAGAATAGCAATACTGAAGTGGAATCTATGTGTCCTAAGTTACTCTAACAGCTGTCTACCTCAGAGTGTATTTCACTACAAAGAAAAGTACTACAGTTTTTTAACATAACCATTACTTAACTGACTTACTACCATAAAACTTGCGAATTTCCCCTCCCTTCTCTAAACAACAAAGTGATGAATAAATAATAATTAGCAGAAAAAAACATGGCCATAGGAGATAGTCACATTTACCGTGTAGTGATTTCCCAATAGAAATTAATTCAAAGAAAATTTACATTCCACATTTTAAAAAGATATAAATAATTCATATTCTCATATCATGAGTACTCTGCATGTCATACACTGAAGTAGATGAAACTTTTCAGTTTATTCATTTCAAATTTTAATTCAGGAACTCATTATCATGTTATTTTATGCTTCTATTCCACTGCGGTAATTTAATAGTCTTCAATAGAATTATGTTGAATTAAAATGTGTTCAGTTTTACCATAATCAACTTTTTTAGCATTTAATTTAATTGCTGTAGGCTTCAATTTTACTTATGTACTATTAACTCACCTTGTTCACTGATTCTGCTCTCAGAACTATGAAAAGACTACAGTTTCACTCCTCTTGAACCACCTCTGCATAAACATCACTCCATCTCTTTCAGACCAACGATTCCCATAACTGGGCTTGCTCTCTGAGAGCAGAGCGATGCCTCATTGTTTCATTTGCTGACAGCAATTCTTCTTTCGTGCAAACACAGTGAACTCCCTTGCCCACTAGTGCACCCCATTGTCCTCTGACAAGTCGTTCCTACATCAGCATGTGTCCCACAAGCTTCTGATTGCTCAGTTCCTGTCCACTGTTACCAGGGTAGTGAGTTCATGCAAAAACCTCCAGAGCTGGGCAGGTAAGTAGATGTTTTGCTGGAGAGGACAGGAAAATGCTTCACTTCTTGTAGGATCAGTGACATGATTTGGAAAGGGACCTCATCACAGTCACTGGAGGCTTAATGTCTAAAATTAGCACAAAGAAATAAGCGGCCCATGGAAAGGTAGCAAATGGTAATTCAGGCATTTTTCTGGATTTAGGCAGCTCTGTATCAACACAAGCATGGGGATGGTTTCCCAGGAAGATGCACATCAGCTTCTGAACCTCTGCTGCCAAAAGCAGATTTCCTAAACTGTTCTGGCATATAAGCACTGTACAAATACAATACACTTGTTGTCTGGGGGAAAAAAAAAAAAAAGAAGGAAGAAAAGAGAAAAATAGCTCTTCATCTTCTGTATATGCCCATCTGATCCTATATCCTATGTTTCAGGTGACAACACACTACTGATGCATACAGTGACATTTTCAGATTCACATTGTTCTGTAACTGATTGACATAGTTTGTAGTGCAACCTTTACAGGTACTAACATTTTCACAGAATCACAGAATATGCTGAGTTAGAAGAGAACCACAAGGATCATCGAGTCCAAATTCTAGCCCTGCACAGGACCATTTCCAAGAGTCATGCCACGTGCCCTAGAGTATTGTCCAAAAGCTTCTTGAATTCTGTCAGGCTTGGTGCTGTGACCACTTCTGTGGGGAGCCTGTTCCAGCACCCAAACACCCTCTGGGTGAAGAATCTCTTTCTAATATCCAACCTAAACCTCCACTGACACAACTTCAGACCATTCCCTTGGGTTCTGTCACTGGTCACCAGAGAGAACAGGTGAGTTCCTGCCCCTGCTCTTCCTCTCATGAGGAAGCTGTAGACTGCTATGAGGTCTCCCCCTCAGTCTCCTCTTCTCCAGGCTAAACAGATTGAGTGACCTCAGCTGCTCCTCATGTGGCTTCCCCTCAAGCCCCTCACCATCTTTGTTGCCCTCCTTTGGATGCTAAGCTACTATTACACACTGATGAGCTCTGACTGATCTGTGTTCAGTGGTATTTTTTCTGAATATTATATTTAACTTGTAACCTCCAAAATAAATAGGCTATTTAAAATTTTCCCTTCATTATCCCAAGATAAATGACTTGCATTTATCAACTTTAAGTTTCCTATTCCATTCTGTTAGGTCCTATTTTCTGTTTCCGAACTCTTGACTGGCTTAAAAGACTACAAATTCTTCCATTTGAGAGTTTCTTTTCCTGTTCTCAAGTGTCAGTCAGTACTTCTCCAATTGCAAACAGCAGTCTTTATTTATCCTCGGATTGCAACAAACTTGACTTTCCTCTCTCATGTATAGGCATATTCTGTTATTAAAGATCAAAGATCCACCCAAATCTAACTGGCCAATCAGATTATTATGACCAGCTTTCTGTAGTCAACGACATGGGGACAGGCAACATGCTCAGCAATACACTTGATTTGTTTCAGAAACCATTGATACACAAATAACCATAGATGAGATATTTGTTAATATCTACAGAAGTCTAAACTCACACTATTGGCACTCTAACAAGACTCTTCAACAGCCCTATTTGCTGGTCTTCTGAGAAGGTCATGCTTGGATCAGACCACATGTCTCCAAGAAGGGTCAGCCATGGAGCCTGTGTCATGGTCCCTCCACAGATGGTAAGAGTCTTCCATCTAGGATGGCCCACACAAACAAACCTACCAGAAAAAGAATTAGTTTTTTCTTTCTGTGCAGTAATATATCTGTGTCTGTCTTGAATTCATCTGATCTATGATTCAGGTTTTTTCTGCAGTCAGCAGTAATGGCATTCCCATTAAAAATTAATGCCAGCAACACTTCATTCTTAGTATTGGAATGACATTGAGGTCTTCTATCACTCTAAAAAGTAACAATACAAGAAACCACCAGTTTTAATGTCTCAAAGCAACTTGGATATGGGAAAGCAACACTGAAGTTGAGCTGAGATTCTGTGTGCCAAGTTTCAGCCTAAAGGGAGGGATTTTTTGGCTACAGTATAAGCCCTGGAAAATTGTAAGCCTTCTAGAGGAAGCATGCAATTGTACTTAACTACTGTATGGCAGAGCAGTGGCTATGTTACAACAAAATCACTCAATAAGATAATTTCTTATGTTAGCATTTTAATTAAAATAAAGAATACTTGCTTCCATCTTACACTCCACAACTCTCTCTTCAGATTACACAGACAGAAAAAAGCACAAAGCAAACAGAAAATAGGATCACAAATCTTATCAGACTTGAAAGCATGACTCAGAATCTTAGTGAAAAATATGGCCAATAAAATCAGAGTTAATGATTCCACAAGCATTTATTTGGAGGCAATATTAACAGCAGTCCCTAAAATGTTTCTGGGCAATAAAGAATAAATAACACCTATTATTAATGTAATAGTAAAAAAATGCAATTTGCCACACATTTGCAATACTCTACTTGAATACATTATTAAACAGTATCCCAGTATGGATTAACACTGAACAGAAGCTCCAGATGTAGAGATGTTTCCCTGTGGTTTTATCAGCAGCAACATGGTTGATGCTAGCCCAATCCTGATCCCAGTGTGAACAGGGCCTTTGGCTTGCTTTATTTGGTTTTTGGATGAATAATAACACTTGTGCAGACTTCACACTGGGCTTGGTGCTTTGATCAACGCATTTTTCAGTGGGCATAAAATCTGCCTCTAATGTTTGCACCTAAGCTTTCATTTTAAAGTAAATCACTGAGGTGAGACCCTGTCAATCCAGCCTTGCATACCACTTTCTCCAGCCAAACTGTTGCACAGATTGTTCTCTGCAGGGTCTTCCACCAAGAGAAAAACAGGTCTTCTCCCACCCATGCCAACAAATGGTCCAGGGGCCTGCTCTGTACCTCCTTCCTTCACCAGCTTCCCCTAGCAGCGACTTGCTCAGCCCAAATGTAACTGTGAGGTGATCAGTGGTTACTGGGCAGCATGAGGTAGGAACTAATAATGTGTGCCAGACCTCTGCTAATAGTAGGGAAGCTCCTGAGGAGATGCAGGGCTTTCTTCATTGACCTTCCTCTTCTCCACCCAGTCATGTTACTCAGGGTGAGAAAGAGTGTCTTATCCAGCAGTTTATTGAGAAAGATGAGCGATATAGCACAGTGCAGCAATAGCCGGTTAAAGGCTTTCCTGCTCACTTCAGTGAGGTACTGCTGATGCTGTCCTGAAGGATGAGGTGAAGCCTTCCTCCTCTCCCTCCAATCCCCATGGCCCCCAGATACTTAGAAAATCAGTAGCCTTTCACTTGGGCAGTAGCACTTCAGCCTAGTTGACATCTGCCTCCCCACCGTGGGAATTTATGTTATACAAGGTCATGTCTCCCTCTAGTGACTAAATATCTGTATTTTTGAAAGTCGTGACCCCGACTTTAAAGACATAATTTTTAAAGAATCTGTAAAGTATGTATCTATCCATAGATTCAACTCGCTTACCTTTCATTCCTGATTGTGCACAAAGTATGAATTGGATTTTCCTTTAGCTACCCATTTATTAAGAGAGTTATAGAGATTCTCAGTAGGCACTGCGTCTCCATTATACTGGGCTTTTAAATAAAAAACGACAGTATCTGACAATTGGAAATGATAGATCTTGATTAAACATTCATGCTATTTATTTTGTACTGGCAGCTAATCTTTGTCCAAACATTTAAATCCAGGCAGTGATATTTAACAGCAACTCTACTAAATTTATCACTTGTGCTTGCTACAGATATGAGGCTCATTCCTTCTTATTTGGCAAGCTAGAAGATATCCTCACCAATAAAAAAGAAGCCCAAATTGGTTTAAAAAGACATAAAAAAGGAAGACCATGTTCAAAGATTCATCAGCTGGAGATAAGAGTGGAGAGAAAATGATCAGAGAAGAGACCAGAAGCTTGAAGCATCACAAAAGGTCTGCTGTGCTGGTTTATTCTCGGCTTATTCCATGGGCAACAATACACTTCACACTGATAATAAAAAGCAACAACACAGAAAGTATCAGACAGGCAGGATGGTCCTTAGAAAAGTAAAATCTTTTTATCTTTAACCCTAGTATTGTGAGGCATATGTGTATCTATATGTCAACAAACAGAACTGGAACATAGAGTTTAGCAGTGACCAAGAAGTAGCACCATGGCACCTACCAAGGATAATCACTAGAAAGCAAGAAAAGACAACACAAAATCTCACTGGAGGCATGTTACATTCCTCACACAGAAACAGAAGGAATCAGTAAAGAAAAATGATGACACACTGGAAGTATATGGGAAAAAAACATTGCAAAACTATTTTTGAAACTCTGTTGTAAGTTGCTAACAGCAGAAACATAAGACAAAGTCAACTTAAAACTCACATTTCCACTCAAAAATTTTAAGCAAATATTATTACAATAAATACGAAGTTATTTTTATTTTTTAATGGGATGAGTTTCCCATACATAAAATCAATTTAATTTTCCAATAGGCATGACTTTTGTTCTCATTTTTAGTGACACTTAGCTTGCCTAAATCCACATGTAACCTTTGGGAACACTCAGAATTCAGTAATTTCAGTATTTCCCCTAACTGGAAAAGGGCCTGGTTCTGCACCTGCCAACACATTTTGCCTCATATCTTCAGAGGATCCCATGAAGTACAAGTAAGAAACCTCTCTACCAAGATTTATCATGATCTGAGTTTGCTGTTATTCTGCTTGATCCCCTAGATCTTTCACTGAAAAGAGGAAAAACAAATTTAAAATCTATAGAAGCTGATAAAGTTTGTAAGTGGGAATTGTGCCCAGAGCTAGATGTCAAGCCAATGGGGTTCCTTATCCTATTCTTGCCTAATTGCAAAAGAGCATCATTTTATATGGTCTGGAATATTTCTAGTTTTTAATAGCAATAAAAATTATAATACGACTGCAAAGCTATAGAAGAGCCCTTAAAATTTTCCTTATAATTCACTGTGCCCACAGTATGGTTTCAAGGATAGTTTTGGTTTTCCTTCTTAGTCAACTGTAGTTCAGCTTCTTCCCTTAGTTCTATTCTGGTCCTGTTGCAAAGGAGTATCTCAGCTTAAGTACCTGGCCCTCATCTCAGGATGTTTGTGGCTTCCTTTATCAGAGTATCATAGAATCGTAGAAGATGTAAGGGACCCATCAGGATCATTGAGTCCAACTCCTGGCTACAGTGTAAATATGTGAAACAACAGATTGTTCCTTTTTTTTGTTGTTTTTAGCCCTGAAGGAAACCAATATTGTATAATATTTCCCATTCAATCATCTACAGTTAAATTTTGCAGCTTCAAGTCACTGGCTGGAGCAATGGTATGTCCATACTAGAAAAAAAAAACCAGGGAAAGATAAAGAAATAAAACCTTTCTAAAAACCGTGCAAATACTACAAAAAACCCCCTCTGCTGCCAAAATCCATGAACTGTTCCGATGCTCCCCGTCAACAAAGCAGACCGCTGCTCGGCCTGCTACTCTTCTTCTGCTTGCCCATAGGTGGCACCGGTCACGTCCCTAACATCTGAGTCTGTGCCTGCAGATAGATAGATAGCCCTGCGAGACTTCAGCCACAGCTTCCCACATGGTTTCTCCCTTGCTGACGGTGCAGGTGTTAATCACAAACTTAAAACGCATGCAGAAGCACCTCCAGACAAGCTAAGCATGAAACAAACTCTCCCTCTATCTGCTAGTTCGCACACCACTGTCTGAGCATACAGCTGTGTCCTCAAATGGTACGGCCAGATAGTGGCTAATATCAGTCTGAATCGTATTTCTGAGGAAAAGTGGCTTTAAAAACACTAGGGTATACTTAATATTGTTCTCTCTGCCTCTGCTGAAGAGAAACTCAGCAAACTCAGGCTCCCAAGGAAAGCAATATCAACTCTTAGTTCACTGAAGTACACCCAAAATTTGGCACAGTGCAGCATTGACTATATAGGTCAAGAAATATTCTAAATATAAACCACTATGTATACATTATACCCTAAAACATTCACAAAGGCTAAAGAAATATAATTCATTCCTGTTCAACTTCACTTTTCAGTTGGTTTATTTAAATGATTAGTTATTGTGCAACTTTTCTCATTAAAAAAGGATGTTTTAACACATTTCAACTCTGTAAACTACCTTTTACACACGAATTAGTGGGAGTTTTATTACTGTATTTACCCAACTTATTAAAAGGGCAATACTTCACAAATAAAACTGCAGGATGGATTTATTATTTACAGTCCTAGTCCTAGCCTTCATATCTACTTAATATGTGTAAAGTGTTTAGTTTTCTAATGTAGTCCAGCTGCGTCACTGGAATCAAACTTGTAATTGCCTCTTTGGGATTTAAAACCATTAGAGTTGTGATTTTATGTTCTCTTTTGTTTTGCTTGAATCACTTTTTCAGGTCTTTGAAGTACAGCTGGCACAATAAAAGTTTGATCAATGCAGTGTATATTTCTTCTAGATACATAAAACCCAGGTAAAAAATATTAATCTATGAAAATTGTCTTTGTCAGCTACTTATTCTTGGAATTTAAATCAGTTTCAGTCTTGAGGTACAAGGTTTGGCCTGGGATTTTCCAGTCTGGGTTTTTCAACATTTCTTGTAATGTGTACGTCTGACATATTAAAATGAATGATAGTCTGATCTGAAGTTTCAATTGACGGGATAGATTTTTTTTTCTCATACTGTGATACTTGAATAAAATTATCCTAGTGCTACAGGAGTTAGCATAGGGAAAAAAAAAAACCTAAAGAAGCAGCCTTTATTTCCTTACCAATTTAGTCTCCTTTTATGCATTATTGAAAACGATGCTTTTGGATCATATACTCAAATCCTTTAGGCCTCAAAGTCATGCTTTGGACATATGTGAAATCACCGAACCCCTGACAAGAAACTGAAAACTTAAACCATTTGTTTTTGGCAACGTGAACTGGTCTTTAAATTCTGGAGTACATTAACCTGGTAGACAATTAATTCTTATTCCCTCAGACTGATATAGTAGCCTTCTCCACTTAAAGTCTAACACTTCTGGAATTTTTGGTGGTTCTGAAGGTGTTCTTCAGTATGAACCAAGAATTCAGATTCTGGCCTTCAGATAATATTTATTACACTATACCTTTTAAAATCAAAAGTAAAGCAGAAAAAAGGGAATATGTCAGTACATACCTTTTTGATGATAGATTTTCTGAATAATGTAGTATAGAAATATTGTAGGTATACTGACATAAAACTGCAGAACCAGTTAAAACATGATGTTGCCAGAGGTCATATTTTTCAGCAAGTTTCACAATATTTGGTGCTTGTCTCTGAAAGTTCAGTTTCAGGATTTAATTTATTACATTAGCCTCAGAAGCAAGCAAGACCACAAATAAAATAGACAATATTTGTCAACAAATTAGAAGCCACTTTTTGCAATTCAGGCCCTGCATTCCTACACTCTATTCCTGTCGTATGTAGCCCATCACATGGGCTGTGTGGTTCTGGAAAATGACCTTGTAATCATGTCAAAGGCTTACCTGCCCTTGTCAGGCATGTAAACTGTCCATTCAGCACAGCAGAAAGTCTCTCACAGCCACACTAATGTGTTAAAGAATGAGCCCACCTTTACAGGAGTCACAGCTAGAGTGGTGAGCTAAGTGGACTTCCTGCTGCCTATGCAGTAGGTTTGCTCCAGCTGCAGGTACAAGACAGAGTTTCTTTGTGGAAGCATGCATAAAGACACAGTCTTTAGTAGTTACAACATGAGTCTCCTCGACACTCTTCAGTTAGGTATTATAAACATGCCCATTGGAACAGAAATTGCATCAAAACAAAATGTGCTCAACTGAAAGTATGAGAGGAAACAGCTATGGTTAGAGTAGATTTGCCTTGTCTCATTAGGGTGGAAGCTGTCATACCATCCAGAACAAGAGTGATTTTTCTAGACAATTTTCAGATTTCTTCTTTCTGTCTTAATTAACTTAATTATAAGATTCAAGCTTCTGGAGCTTGTACGTATATTTAGAAGTCAAGACTCACATTGTGCTTATGCTTTGAAATAAATAGTTAATATCCCTAGAAATGTAAAGCCTTACTCACTGTACTTTTTGCAATACAATGAAGATATTTTGTTTATCCAAACATAGCCATATAAGAAGTTAATACTTACTAGAATGATTTTGCATCTCTCTTGTATCCTGCCATCATAAATGAGTGTAGCAAGAGCCTATTCACAAGTGCAATATATCCCAGCTTTTTCATAGAACAAAGATATATGCACAAGATAAGAACAATGATTATTCAAGGAAAGACACTATTTACCAATGCCACTAAACTAAGAGAAAGCCCTCAAATATGTTCTGAGATATTCCTTTTCAATATACATATTAAATAGACAATTTTTTATTTGACAGTCCAATAGATATTTCTGACAATTCTTCTATGCTATATACTGAGTGAAACTTCTAGATTATTCCTTGAATTACAGCTCTCACTCTGTTCATATAATTCTGGAGGACCTGACTCTATTGTCACTAGTAGTAACCTTCCTGAAATACCTCAGTGATTGAAAAAGTGACTCTGACATGATTTGGCAGATCTCAAAGAGTTTTCCAAACTTATTCTTTAACTTTTACTGACTTTAAACACAGTTAATTGCAGAGCATCATGTTCAGCCAGCTTAGGCATGGTTGCTCCTGCTCTCAGCTGATTGTTGATGGTTCAGATCCATCAGCTTCACACAGCAAATGCCTTGTGTTGCTTATCCCTTTCTACCGCTTAGGCCATAATAGCTCACCTCAAAACAGTCCTCAGACATGTTGAAAACCTTCTGAGAGATCTTCTTGTATCATTTACTACCTGAACAACCAAAAAACCCCACCATGACTAATAAGTAAAATCTGTTCTTTCTTGAAAGGCAATGGGCCTTAGGCTCCTGTATTCCTAGCAGTCTTTGGAGTGTTAAGGAAACTTCCCAGTCTGACCATTCATAAGACTCTCTGGCAGTCACACTCCCAATGCCAGAGGCTTTATGGGGGCACCTGCACCAGATGTATTCCTCAACAGAAAGCTGGACTTGAAATTTTGAAAGTGTTAGTCCATGCTATGAATCCTTCTCTATCGGACCTGCCTCAAGAAGAGGTTTTCTGCACCCTCCCAAAAACCTCCTGTGTGGAAAATTCTTGCCGACAGAGGTTAATGTTCACAAGGGAGACAAGAGTTCTGCCAGAGTAATTTTATTCCTGAACAAAGGGAAAGCTCACTGGCAACATGTAGTGAAAACCTCTAAAATAACTGGAGGATGAAGCCTCCTTTTATCCTAATTTTTCCCAGCATTCCTTTCCTCATTGGCTAAAGTACTCAGAAGGTACAAGCTTCCCAAAAATGCTTACTTCATACAAACAAACAGGCAGTTCTTTCTCACTATTCTTAAACAGCTATTTCCTTTTCTCACTATTTTTCTACAAGTTATTATTGAATTTTTTAGTCAAAACAGCTATTTTATTATTAAACAGTTTTTAGCTTTCTCACTATTCTTCAGCGTTAATATTGAAGAGTTATTTTTATCCTTTACCCACAAATAGCCAATTTCCTTATCTACCTATTTTCTTTCTCACCAACAACCATCTTTTTGCCCACAAATAACTGTTTACACAGCTTGTTTGTAAAGACATATTCTTGTTCTTTTCACTTCCATTCCCACTGCTTCCCTGTCAAAGGCTGCCATCTCTCCATGTGAATATACTCGTGTGTTTATATTCAAGACCACTTTTCAAAATTTCCTTTAAAAAAATATTTTACATAAATTACAGCATAGTATTACTACAGTGAAAGATGAAAATAGGATAGAAAGGAAATTTCCTAAAATGATTTTGCAAAGAAATATTTTATAAAGCACCGTTTGAAACTACATTATTTAGAGCCTTGTAGTGTTCAATAACCAGCAATGTGGGCTTCTCCCACACTCAGACCTCATCCTGCCATCACATCCCAGCATGGGAGGATGGGAGGTAGGGAATGAAATGCTGTTGTCTCTCTGACAGATCTCATCCTCTTTATGAAAATATACTTATCCCATCTAGCTCTTGAGATCATACTGAGACTTGGTTTGTCAGGGTTTAGGCCATTTCAAGCATTTGTAAAACAGTTCCCCAGTTTTGACTGTACGGATTACAATGTGGAAAAAAACTTCAGCAATAGAATTGCAGGCACAACTGCAATTTGGATGGTGTGAGGTGTCTGTGAAGCTTGGCTCATGCTTCTAACACAACATTCAGGTATGGTAGCTGCACTACGTTCCAAATTGTGCTATTTTAAAGTAAATTATTTTTTTTCACAGCACAATAACTGTTAACTGTGAATATTTGCAGCCACTACAGGAAACTAAGTAATGGAAAGCCTTATAATGTATTTTACCAGTGGGATATAATGGTTCCTCAGCACTTCTCTTCTCTCTTTGAAGAAAGAGGAGTGAAGGAAAGATGTACTGTATGTCTTTCAAACTGTCTTTCTATCATCATTGAAATTAGATATTTCTATAAAGACATACAGCATCATTTGTAATGCTGCACTCTCTGGAACTGCTGCTTTAATCACATGTGATATAGGAAACAAGATGTACAAAGCAGGAAGGAAGATATGTGTTCAACCATACTTGGCCTGATATCTCTTGACTCTTACAAGAGGCCGGAGTGGCAGGTTCTGGAGGCATAGAGTCAAATGCTTAACCATCAGAAATGCTGTATGGAGGTTCATGCTTCATATACCTTCCCATTTAAACCACTGCTAAGCTTTTTTCACTCATAGCCATCATCAAAAAAGACAGGACAGTTTAACCTCCATTCTTGTACTGATCTAAACATCTGTGATGAAGCAACTGCCAAAGAAGATCTTTAAAGTCCATGGTAGCCATAATTATCTTTCACTAACTAGGAACTAACTAGGAAATTAGTTCCCACAGGATGCCAAAAGACCACCAGATGGTTCTCTGAAACCCTTTTGTCAAACTTAGAATATGATTTGGATGTAGTTGCAAACCTTGTGTTATTAAGCCTCTTTCTGACATTATGAGTATTTCTGGATCCCTCAAGCTTTTTATCCGCTGCACGTGCCACCCATGCATAGGATGGCATACTCAGCCATGGCAGTCGTGTTCAGACACACTGGCATGATCCAGAGAGAAAGCATACCTCAGCCTGAGCTCCTTGAAATGACAGCCTCCTCCTTTTATTTTGCCATGGTCTCTGTAGTGGTTTGACCCTGACCAGATGCCAGGCACCCACTAAGCTGCTACAACTCTCTCTCTCTCTCTGTAACTAGACAGAGGAGAGGAAAAAAACACAGTAAAGGAATTCATGAGGATAGATAAGGGCAAAACAAACTCATTGTGGGGATAGAACTTAAATTTATTAGTAACAGGATAAAAGCCAGAGAGTGAGAAATAAAACAGTCTTAAAAACACCTTCCCCTCACCCCTCCTTCCTTCTCAGCTCTCCCTGTGAAGCCTCTCCTTTGGTCAAGGGCTGAACCCTGTAGTCTTAATCTTTAATTAGCTTTCCCTTAACCCCTCCATAAGGCTTGACACTGGAGGGCTTCTCCATAGGGTGAGGAAGATGCTTGTGTAAGTAAGACCTTTTAATGAATCTCTTCAGAAGTGCTCAGGCTGAAAGAGATGCCAGGACTTAAAAAGCACTCTGTCTTGGCTCCATAATAACAGGGTTTTCTGCAGGATGCTGTGGAGTGTCCACTATTTATTGTAATTTCAGCTTTGCCCTTTTTGTCCCCCTGACATTGCCTGGGTTCACAGCATTGCCAGACATGGAGATTTTATACAAGACAGAAGAAAAAAAGACGGGCTGGTTTAATAAGTCTTTTCACAAACAGACCCCTTGCTCTCTTCGACCCAAGTAGGCAGCCACACGCAAGAAGCCTGCCTGTCAGTTAGAGGGACATCATGCGCTGGACATAGATATGAAGTATTCCCTGTCAAGAAGTCAAGAAAGTTTTGTGGCACTGTTACTTCAGATCAGTTCAAGCTGGAAAGTCCTCCAGTGTCTGGAGCAAGTATTATCATAGAATCATAGAATCAGCTGGGTTGTAATGGACCTCTGAGATCGTCAAGTCCAACCCTTGATCCACTATCATTGTTGTTACTAGACTATGGCATGAAGTGCCACATCCAGTCTCATCTTAAAAACCTCCAGGGACAGAGAATCCACCACCTCCCTGGGCAGAATTACTTTCTGAATGCAAAGATACGGTCACGTCTTTGCAAAAACTTGTCACAATACCTGCCACGTGGTAGTTTTCTACAGAGCACCCACCACAGGACTGAGCAACCAAGGTCTCTCCATGATCAGCAGGGGCAAATAGGCACTGTCAGAGAAAGGCAGTCAAGGACCCTGCTGCAAGAGCCCAGAACTGCTGTCTAAAAAAGTTTCTCTCTCTCTCTTCACTGACTATAGATGATACTTTGGAAGATGAAACTATATTTTGGCAGTTGCAGAAAGCTGGGTCGTAGAATATACACTTAGTAGTCTCATTGACGGATCATGATTACAGGGGTTAGAGTTATGTTCTCTCTTTCCTCTTCTTGATGGGTTTTTGTCATTGCTGCTAACAGTCTCACTTGCAGTTTCTGCATTGCAGCCTGAGTTTTCATTATCAGAAGCAGTTGCATTATTATTAGCAATTCCATGGAGCCTGAAGCTTCATTTTAATAACTACTTTTCCTAACAGAATGTTTTGCATTTCACCTGGGTGACTACAATATCTGCCTAATGCTGTGCAGTAGGGTTTTCCTCTCTTAGAAAGGAGGTTTTTGAACACCTTAAAGCCTTTAGTCATAGGAGAATTTCCTTTACCTTTCTCCAGTCAGGAAGTTGTATAATTTGCTGAGCTTTCCAGCACTGGGCCACAAAATGGGCAACACCTTCATAGCTGGAGTCAAAGGAAAATCTCATCAGGTATGTAGAAGTCACTCAGCTGTGTGAGGAACTGATCTGGCTCCCCTTCAGTCACCTGGGGTTAGCCACCCCCAAGATGCTGTAGTTGTTGATGCATCAGACACTCTTCCTCCAAAATCTTCTTCAGGCAAAATTTCTTCTCTTTTTGATATTACTTTGGTGGTAATATGCTATCTAATGGCCTTCCATTTTGTGAAGTGGCCTCGAATTCTGTTGTCATCACTGATCATCAGATAGTTTGTCCTCTCTGTCAGAGGAGATCAGTTGCTGCTTCAGTTTTCTAGGTTCAACTCACATGCTCAAAGGTTTCACAATTCACTTCATTTTCACTCTGAAGCAAAAGGAACTCACTCTTATACAGACCCTTTTGATGTGATTCCTTCCCACAAATGACTGATTAAATCATTCCTTTATATTTCTTTCCTGGTAAATGCTGCTACACCACACACACACCTGCTCTTTTCATTCTTTCTTCCACTTTGCAACATGCTGACCAAGAAAAATCTTTTAGAGGAATTGTTTCTAAAAGGCTTGTATTGTGCTTTTCAAGAAGCACTTTAACAGCTTAGAAGCAATTTAATGAAGTCTTGGTCATGCAGACACTAGGGGTTTGTCATAAATGTACTCTGGGGGCCTCTGGTCTGTTTCAGTGGGAAGAACATGGCTACATATGTGGTGGTTAAGCTCCTGGCACCCAGGGAAAACAACAAGAATAATTTTTTTTTCCATCTGAATATCAGATGGATATGCTGTGTTGACATATGTACTTTGAGTCCTTTCACTGTGAGCTGTTTATTGCACTACTGCTGTTCCAACTGCTGCTTCCTTAACACTTCCTTGTGGTAGGACTTCCCTTGTTATCATGAGGTATTTTGTTTCTTCCCCAAGGCAACAGCATTCTTCATGTTTCAGATTGCTGCCCCACCCTGCCTTTGTTATGGAGGCCCTGTGACCTCTGCTGTCCTTGGTACCCAAAATTAATTGATAAGCAGTCACCCAGCTCGTGGCTTTCAGTTTCTCAGAGGAGATCGTTTTATGGTATTCACTTCATTTGTGGTGCCTGAAGTCCTTAATTTGCTATGCAGTTATTTACATTCTGCTCTGATTGAGGTTTAGTTTATGCTTCTGAATTTTGACTGAGCAGTGGTCTTCCCTCTTGCCTCGGTCACTTGTGTCTACACTCTCATGTGTGTTTTCACCTCCTGTCCACAGTTGTGCACTGTGCACGCTTTTCCCAGGAAATCTTGTATGCTGATAACAGGCCATCAGGTGTTTCCTACCAAATGATGTGGTTGCTCATCTCTTCTTCCAGTCTCACCTGTCTCGCCCAGAATGGGTAGGTTATATTCAGAATATGCTGCAAGGTCCTGACAAATTATAGGCTATAGCATAGGGAGCTTATATACCCCTGGTAAGTATAGAGACTGTCATTTTCTTCTTCTTTGTACTCATTTTAGAGGTTTGGCTACTTTAAATCATAATCTTTTGTTAAACATTGAGGTTTCTTTACCCCTTTGTACCTTGCTTATGGAATTGGCTGCTGAAATACCTGAGCTGCCAGTACCAGAACTTTGGGAGGTGACTTATTTTTGCAGTTTCAAGTTTTGCCCATGTTTGCGGGCACAAAAACTACTGGCTGTTAGAAAAATTCTATTTTACTTGCCTCTGCTACAAAATAGATTGCACAGGTATAAAGTTTTTCATGAGGAGAAACCATTTTCTGTCTCCGGACTGATTTGCCAGCATGTCAAACACATAGAAAGAGAGATTCTGATCTTTCTCATTGCATCTACATTCAATCTGTATTTCATCAACAACTAGGGTGGAAGACCTCCACATTTCATTAGTCATACTGATGCAGGCAATCCTAGAGTCCAAATGGAAGCTGGCTTTTGCCCATGCCCATTTTGCCTCATGAATAGAGATTACTTTCCCCCCAGTTATCAGTTTATTCAAAACTGAACATCACATGTTTTCCTTTGGCCCTGTGCAGCTAATTAGACCTAGGAAACTAGCTGCATTGTTCTAATTCTCTCTGTAATGTACTGCAGCCAAGAAGAGTGCTGTGTCATGGCTGCTGCTTGAGTCTCTTTGGGGGTGCTCTCCGACTGCAGGCACTGTACACCCTGTACTCTTTGGTTTGCTTATGCATCCTGCTTCTGGGAAATGATTTACTTTGTGGTTGGACTCAAACAGCCTTATCAAAATGCAGCTCTTCACTAGAGGTGAAATGAAACATTTGTACCCCATGAAAACAGAATGTTTTGCTATTTTGCATGGGGGAGTTTAGGAAGAAGGTGAAAAGCTTCTCAGCTGTTGAGTCAGCATTCTGGGGGAGCGAGCAGTAAGGGTGAAAAAATCTCCCTAAATGGCCAGAGCATTACTTTCTTTTAGCAGTTTTGATGGTCAGAATTGGAAACAGTATCAGAGCACAAAGCTGCAAATAAAGGAAGATGATGCTTCAATCTAGATTCAAAAGCAAATTCGCAGCTGCCTGTAAATTAAAACAAAGACCAGCTCAGTGTCTTGGGAGCTTGAAGATAGAGCCTGCACCTGCCTGCACTTCAGGCTGAGGGGGTACCAAGCAATCCTAACCTGCTAGGAGGATGGTGCACGGGGTGTTGAGTCTCAGTAATATGCCTTGCCAACTAGCAGCGTGTACTACATGAGGGTAAATGCCAACATAACACAGTGTTGTACTCCCAGGCCAGGGCTGCCTCATAGACATACATGCATCCATGTCCAAAATTGCTCTTACCTGGGCTAGACCTTTAAAGACTGAGAAAGGGTGCAGGTAAAGAACTCAATGGGAATGGGACATTGAAAGCAGCAGTGGAAAACAATTTGCCTCTATTGGTCCTGAATGTGTTTGAAAATATGGTTATATTTCAAGCATAATAACTTTGGTGAAAGTAAATTTGAATATTTGGTTACACAGATTGCTTGATTTTTGCCTGAGCTCACATTAATGCATGACAAATTTTATTTTTGCTCATATTTTCTCCTAATTTTTTATGATGCATTTGAGTATGACAGAATTTTTGAAAAATATTCTCATTAAAGAATGACTATAAAACGTATATCTTCAGATATTTTTGTTGACTTAGGTCCAGTTTGCACTTTGATTTTACAAACTAATGAAGGTATACTAGAGGAGACAGTTTGTATCTGTAAAGTGTATATTATCTTAAGCTCACTCCTGGAACAGTATAGAAATATACTTTTTTGAAAGTATAAGTGCAGCTATACCACAGCTATAACACCTCCAGTTAAATTTCTAAGCTTAGTAGAAGAAAAGTGAAAAAAAAATAGAGGTGAAGAATTAAAGTGACCTTGCTATAACGTAGCAGAGGAGCTAGGGAAACCTGAATTCCACTATGCTGGACAATATTCATTTCAATCTACCACAACAGCTGCAAAAATGTCAAAGTGCCACCAAATGGCTGAAATCCAGTCAAAACTTTTGAATAAGGATCCAGTGAGCCTACAGGCTAGCCTCTGCTCTTCCTCCCTTCCCAATAGTCTTGAAGAGGAGACAATCAGTCTCACTGGGGGAAGATTGAAGATTTCCTCCAGCTGAAAGAGAGCAAAGTACCCCAAAGAGGTACCAGGACTTCCTCCACTGACCCACATAAAAACTAGCTCTGCTCTGACACCCTGAGAGGAGCACTGGTAATCAGCCTACAGATATTTTGGCATCTGGTATTACCTGAGAGACAGACAGACAGACACACCTTCTTCAATGCTCTCTCAAACCTCACTAAAACCTGGGACAATAGCTGGCTAGTCATACCAAGTTCAGGTATGCAGAGCAGAGGGACTGTTTAGATGTGTATAAAGAGGCATATTCACAAGGGTGTCCAAGGAGCAAGAGACAACAGCACAACGACCTGGAAAGCTAATCACGTACACCAGGCTTTTATGGGCTTTACTGAGTTTGACCTCTCAGCATTAGCAATTGATTAGAGGATGTAAGTTGTAAGATGAAAAATATCCCTGTCCCATCAATCACACAGCAAGGAGGTTCCTTACATCTTCCCTTCAGCACCTACATCAGGAAATCTGCAGCAGCTGCCCTCCTTTACAGATCTGACTGCTCAGAACCATCAGCGGATTTCCTGGTTGCAGTGACTCATTGCAGGAAGTAAATTAAAGGGGAAAACAGCCCCCAGAAAGTCATTAAAAAGGAAAAGGAAAAGAAAAAAAAAACCAAAACATTAAACCCAGCAGTCTTAGTATCTTAAACCACATCTTTGCCCCCCGCTCTCCTAACAAAAGACACAACGAGCTTGCGTGCGCACACGCACACGGTCCTGCTTATTCCAGGCTTTTTTGCCTCATCTGGCAGCCACTTTCCGGTCCAGCAAACACCAACATCTAATGAGACAAACTTCCCATTTTCAGACTAATCAGTTGGCTGCACTAATTGCAAATGCAAATATGCAAATTTATATTAATTAATTACTCTGCTAATTAGTTCTGCGGTCTTTTTGGGGTAATAAATCATTGTGCAGTGGAAAGGAAACACGTCCTGTCCCATTTCACTCCACATCAAAATTTAATGTACTCATTGAAGAAAATATATAAAACCCCACAGTTCTGACAGCTCTGACTCTGCTGATGGGTTCCTTACAGAAAGGTATGATCATAAGAAGTCTTTCACATCTCCAGCAAATGCCATCACAAAGGTTCCTGTTAGCAATTTAATTATCATATTATGAGCTCCAGGACAAGCTAGTTTGCTGTGCTGCAGGCTGTGACCGAGCTCTGTAGATGATACATTTTGCAGCAAATGCTGTTTATACACACATGAAAGATAATCTGGAGAAAAACATTCACTTTGCTCTACCTGAATGTTCTGCTAAGGCTTGCACTCAAATCCCAGGAAGCTGGATTTGCTAAAACCATCATTATAGTAATGTATACACTTTATTTCACATTTGAATGGTTTGTTCAGGGAAAATTAAAAGTAGTTGAAGAAGAAACTGCTTGCAGAGCCCTTCTCTGGTCTTGAATTTTACTTTGTCTCTGATCCATTTCAACGGGGAACTTTTAATTCCCCACATGGGGAATTTCTGCCTTGCAATCCTCACTTCCCAGCACACCCTAGGAACAGGGAAGGTCACTGCACTGCCCTTCCACTGGTGTTTTGTCCACTCTCAGATGATCTGCAATCTCTCTTCCCCTCAACAACATCTGGAAGGTTCAGCACGTTCCCTGTACTGACTCAATGCTGGAGCAATGGCATGCAGGGAACCCCACTCAGGGGGGCTTAGGTACCAAAACCCATCAGGCTGTGATGGTCAGTGTGCCAGGTGGCAGGCTTATTCTACATCTTCTTCCTTTTGTAACGGGGAAAAAACCATCCCTACGGCATAATAGGCCCACCAGCACCTGGCTGTGGAAAAAGAGTCACTGAGACTCCTCCACATATAAAGCTACTCCAGCTACCAGCAAAGCTGCGGTGTGCAGCTCATCACAGGCATCCTGGGAGCCAAAGACTCTCCCAGCAGGTTTAGAGAGGCATTAAGCAAAGTGCACCCTCTCATCTCACACGAGTTCAGGCTAACTAGAAGTCTCCCACAGCTCTCAGGTTTCTTCATCCTTCATTTGCTTCCTTTTCACTGTTACATACTATTGTTCCCATAAATGTGAAACATCTACAGAGCATTTTCTAAGGAGTTTGAATGTATCCTGAGTTAATCTGCCGTACAGAGATAGGCTGGAAACCAGTCAAAGATGCTATAAAAGTCAACAGAATACTTCTAGTATCTCAGAGATTCGGACATCTCACATATAAAAAGTGTTACACAATTAAAAAAAAAAAAAAAGAAGAAAAAGCAAAAGTTTTGCTTTATGCTTTAAGTTATTTGGTTTAAAATGAAACAATAAATGAGGCTTAGAGATAATGAAATTCTAAGGTTTAACAACGAGTTGAGCTGCATATTTTTCTCACAGTTTGAAACCCTAGGATACTTCAGATATTTCTTTTTATTCATTGTGCTTTCCAATCCAAATACTGGAATAAAATACTGTTAAACTGATAACTTGAAGTCCTGTGATTTAGGCTCTGGGAAACTAAGGAAAAATTAAAAAACTAAAACTACTTCAATAGAAAGAGCAGCTTAAGAAACAGCCAAAGATAAAAACTATTTTACAAAAAGTCACCATTTTTGCTTGCAATAATTAAAATATTTATTAAAAAGCAAATAATTCTTGATCTTTCTAGGTCTTTAGGATCCTGGAGTCATACTGTTTGTTAGAGAGTGCAGACCTTTCCACCTACTTAGAATTTGCCTGATATTTAAAAAAGAAAACAGCTTCTACTTTTTTTGTTGTTGGATGTTGTTTTGGGGGTTTTTTTTGGGAGGAGGAGTGTGTGTCTTTGTTAGTTTTTTTTTGTTCGTTTGTTTTGTTCTGTTTGTTTGTTTGTTTGTTTGTTTGTTTTTTAAAACCCTACAGGGTTTCAGAGATTAATATGTAAAGATTTTAAAAAAACTTGACAGGTGCTTCTTAATGGATAGATATGAGATGGTAATAGAATTTTGTTTTGATTGTCTGTAGTGCACTTTAAAGAGTTACGTTTAAATTGTAATTGCACTGGGACATGAGATATAACTTAAGATATTTGATGAAGCCAATAGATCTTTTGATGGATTAACTTTAATTAGAAAGCTTCAACAAGAACATGTATATTTTGCAAATTGCAGTAGGTGTGAACAAAAATATCTTTTTTTCTTTGTCTTTTTTTTTTTTATTGTGTTCAGAATACTTATATATAGTCAGAAAAAAAGTGATGCTAATAAAAATTCCATCAGGATAGTCTATGTTTATGCCCTTTCAGTTACTTCTAGATGATATTTGTTCTCTTGTCAGGGCTGTGAAATTAAGATTTTTCTTAACATATAGAACAGTAAGACCCATTTGGTATCCAAGATGAAACCTAGCTGAGTGTTCAGATTGACAGTGTTTTCACCCTTGCAATTAGCTATTCACACAAATGGGGGTTTAGTTTGCACTTACGCTTGGAACATGGCACCTCTTCATACAGAAAGCATCATTCACATGGTAACATTTTCACTTTTGTTTTTTTGTTGGCAAGTAAACCAGTGTACTTGCTATTGAGTTCAGTTAGCATTTTGATATATTCTTTTCATTAGTTATTAGTATTCTATTTTTTCAAAAAATTAACATAAAGCATGAACAAGTACTATCATAATGCTCCTTCCCTTTGCCCTGCCCTGGTGGAGGACCTCACCTGCCTGCAATCACTCTGCTGCTTCCAAGGGAATGCTTTCCACAGGTGGACTGCTGGGGCACCACTTTCCACTATCTTTTTCTTTAAGGGTTAAAGATCACTCTCCCTCCCTTGCTGAGCGAAGGATGGGTCACCTCAGTACAACAGAACATGTACCACACCACCGAGCCTAATTGCAGCCTTATTCTCAGTTGTGCACTGACTCAGTAATGTCTGGAGGAAGGGCACAGAACTAGGAAGCCTTATGGCAGTACAGCAACGGTTGCCAAAAATTCATCAAGGATTGTGATGCATTTTGAACAAGTCCTATTCATTCTAAACTGAGGAATAAAAGACTCAGTGATGGAAGAGAAGGCAAAAGGACAGCTAAAATATCACTATTCTGCTAGAGCTAGGATGTGATTGATTTGCTCATGCACATTAAGAGTTTTGAACAGAAAAAAACCACAAAATTAAACATCCTAAATGGACTGTGCTCGATATGCTCTTAGGCTAGAGAGCTCGCTGCCACTAGAAGTAGATTTCCAAAATGTATGTTTGCAAAAAGGAATTGATATGCATATCAGAGTTACCATAATTAATTATAATAATGCTTTTGGTTCATGCTTCAGGGCTCACAGAATTCAGCAAATTATAGACAGCGGGGTGAGACTTAACAAAGGTAATCTCTTTTTAACCCTCATGTATAGACTTTCAGGGTCTCTATTTATCAAAGGCTATTGACAGAAAATAAATGAGAGATAAAAACAATTTTAGATCTAAACAAACAGAAAAAAATACTATATTCTCAGCTGTGAACTATGAATGGCTCTTGGAATTTTATTTAGTTTCTTTTCTAATTCTTTATAGGCTAGAATAAAAGGGGAATGAAAAACAGATAGGGAAAACTTGATCAGTCAAGTGATCAAGCAATAGCAGTGGTGTAATACACAAGGACTTTTGCATCAAACAAATTAATTAATATTGTTTATCTCTTTAGAAACCATTGCATTTACAACGGACATGAGGACAACTATCAGTCTAGATTAAAATTAAGATTGCATATAAAATCACTGGAGGAAAAAAAGGAGAACAGACTAATGGTGGAGAAAAGGCACAGAGAAGCCCTAAAGGCAAACAGTAGAATAAGTAAGTATGGTAAATGCAACCACCTAAGCAAAAACCAAAAATAATGACTGGGGAAATAGCAGTAAAATGGGAAAATCATTTGTCTACATTGAAGCTCCATGTCCACAGCATTTTGCCTTCAGGTACTCCAAGTATAAGCATCCCTTTTCACCCAAGTGGTGAGATGTGCAGTGAATCAAACTGAGACTTACCTTTCTCACAGGAGCAGAGTGCTGCTTTCCTCTCTGATCCCATACTGATGCAGTACTGTCACTTCAGCTCAAGGAGGGCATCTGCACAACTGACCAGACTTGAGGCCAGGCCAGGGGAATATTGAGATAGCCCTAATTAACAGGGGGATCCCAGGGCTGGGACACTGTGGTTACAGCTGCCCAAGGCAGCAGCAACAATCATCTCTAATGCAAATCAGGTGTGAAGCAGGTCAGTGCTTCAGTGATGGGGACCTCCACTAGTGCAGGTCAGAAAAGTAGAACTAAACCACCACAACCCTACTGGAGATAAAAAGGTCTGGCTTCCTCTCTTTTATTGTATTTCATATTCCTTTGCTCATTATACTGCACTGAGGCAGAAACACTGAGCCTGCAATGTAACAGGTTAAAATGAAGTTGAGGCTGCAAGGCACCTTGAAATAGTTAAAGAGAAACCAAAATTAGAGAATTCTTCCAATGAGTTACCAAAAAATATCCACTTTTGTTTTCAATCCCAGCCATGATGAAATGTTGCAGTATTTTCAACTGAAAAATTGCATTTAAATTTCAGAAGCTGAATTTTTTTCACTTTGATGTACAAAGGAGGGAAAAACAGATCATTGCCAAACACTTAAAACAGAGAAATGCTTATTTCTCCAATACAACCAAGTATCGTTGGAGTTTTCCTCAGGAGCAAGCGTCCCCTTCAAGACCAGCTTTCTGCCTTGGCTACATATTGTGATAAAGCAGGATGGTCATTCAGAGGCAGGGTTATCACTGTGCCCTAGAAAATGTGTTGTGGCCACAGAACGAAAGCTGTGAAAAAGAACTGTGCTCCATGCCACAGCTCCAGTGAACCAAGGTGTCTTCGAGGACAGGACACACTGGTGTTCAAATGACTAAAGAAATATATAGTTTGAAACAGCTCAGTGAACAGATTGTTCCTGTTGGGATTTTTGACCACACAAAGGAATGGTTTTGATTTTCTGAGAAGGTAATCAACAGATTTCATTAATGATGAAACATACCCAAGAAAATTCTGATTTGTGAGAACATCTTTGTCGTGAGGAAGTTGTTCTGGAAGAGGATCTCCAACCAGCTCTAGTCCTGGCCCTTCAAAGACTGACAGTGGACTTCAATTTATTTAACATCAACCACCAAAAAGTTGGCTGTTCTACGCAGGTTGTCTTGGATGCACTCAGAGTTAGTGGAAAGCAGCAGAAGGTGGCTCACTGAACTTAGTTTAGACACCCCAGGAGAACCTGTTGCCTCCTCTTCCCCTTCTCTGAAAGCAAGCTTAGACAGTTGGCTCTCAGTCTGGCAGCTACTGAGGGTATGTGAGCCCTTGCCAAGCTTCACTTGTACATGCAAGGTTGTTATTCATTGCCCATCTAACATAGTGCTGGTGCCAAGCAAAATCCACCTGGACCTGAGCTCAGTGAACAGCCCCTACCCTTATTGTTATTCCTGGAATATCCGTGGATGCATGTGTCTTCTTGGACAAAATGGAAACAATAATACATTGGACTCTGTGAGATCAGGTGGCAAAGACCTGAAGCTATGGTGTTAAATATGTGGCTGAGAGCACAAGGTTGCAACAGTCTAAAATTACAGGAATCTACTTTCATTCCTTAATTGGAAAAAATCTCATTGAAAATAGGAACAACAGATTTGGAGTGAACTTTTGATGGGATTTTAAAAGTCCCAGTGGTCTCATGTTGGCTCACCCACATTGCCTATAGTGTTTAGGCATCTCAAAAGCAAAGCCTTGAGCTGACAAACAACTAACTAACTAGATGAAAGACCCATGGTCAACAAAAACCTCTAAAAAAAAAAAAACCAAAACAACAAAACCCACCAAAACAAAAACCCATCAAAAAACTCAGCTGCTGTTTTGAGAGGATTCTTACAGGTTTGAAAAGGGGTTTTTTTGAGAAATGGTTTGGGGTAGTTCTTGTTAATTACTGCTAATTTTTAATTTTCCTTTGAATTAGCCCCTACTGTAAAGAGCAGAGAGTAAAATGGGTTTGCATGTATTTCTTTAACATTCCCTACCTAGCTCACTTAGTGAAAAACTGAACAAAAATACTGTCTTTTAGTCAAATAATTTTTTTCATCAGTTAATTTACTTTACTGTACCTAAATTAATTTTTGTTTTTCAGTATTTTACTTATCCAGGGTCAAATTTATCTTTATGCAGTAACACAATAGGAACTATGAAGGTTAAGTCTGTAGCTGATCCTTAAATCACTTTTCCTAGATAAAGCACACACATTCACCTTTTTTCTATAAGAACAATAATAAATTTGTCATATTTGACTCTAGCTTTACATAAACAAAGCTTAAATAAAGCATTAGCACACAAGAATTTACCAAGACACAGGTTTTTTGACCACACACTACAATTTAAACATCTGATTTACATGAAAATTGATCATTCAGTTTCTCTGGAATAGAAGAGGAAGAACAGTTGGGTCTGGATGGAATTTATCAGATTGTGAACTAGCTGTGCTGTAAATAAAGAAAGCTGGACTGGGCTGCAGAGGAACAGCAAAATGTTCACTCTCTGCTGCATTGCCTACAGAACATTCATAGGCAGCAGTGTCACCGACCCTTTATTTTTCTGCCCTCAGTCTATCCTCTTCCAGCTCACACCAGCATTGCCCCAGAAAACCAGTCATCAGTAGCATTACTTTTGCCCAGTCCCCCTCCGGTAAGATATTTGAGAAGGCAATCAGCCCACCTGGAAAAAAAAACAAAAATGCAAAAGAGGAAAATATATTTGTGCCTTGGAAATAAAACCATCATGTTTGTACTTGGGACTTGGACACACCAGGCTCCCACATGCCTCTCTATCTGCCTGACCACCCTTTTTTTCCTAATCACTTGCAGATAGAATCACTTGCAGATATAAATTTGGTTATGTGCATGTGGTAGCAATGTGCATGGAATTCACAGCAATGTTCACAGCATCCACCTCTGGGAACTGTTCCCTTATGCTTGCAGTCAGGAGCATATGTTTTAAGTATATAGTTTGAATAAAAGTTTTATTATTTTCCTTTGAAGTTGAAAAAGAAAATTGTTTCAATCAATGATTGTCTCATCACTTAGAATTTAGAATATTAGGTCGATAGGAAGGGCACAGGTGCATGTGGGTTAGATCCAGACTCACTATGGGACCTCTTCCATTAAACACTCAGTGAACCAGCAGGCACTGAAGCTTAATTTCAGTTCATACAGCGCTGTAAGATATTTATTTGCCGTGTGTTGTAAGAATTGCAAAGTAACTTTCACGAATGCTGAAAGTAAAAATGGATTTCTCTTGCACAACTCAGTAAGAAGTCCTTGGTGCTCTGAGTATTTTTCCCAGCCACAGATGGGATTTTTGCCATTTTAATAGTTCCTATTCCATAATGCTTCTTTTGCGCATTACCAGTTATTAACTTCTCATCAGTGTCTCCATGGATTAAACAGTCCGTAAGTACACACTGACAGCACGGAACATTACAGACCCTTAACATTTAAATTGGGAAGGGAGGGAGCTCGTGTGTCATCTCCTTGCTCCCTCTCTTTCACAAACTGTAAGTTTTAATGGTGGTTAACACTAGACCACAGCACTTCTAAATTAACGATATCCCTGCACATTCTAATTGGTATTCTAATTAGTTTGACAATTCTACTAATTAAGAACATTAAACTTTTTAAGAAAGGCTATCTTTTTTGTGTTGTCTTTGGTAAAATGGAATTGAGGGTATAAGGGAGCCTGAACTGCTACTTCAGAGAATTGCTGATAATTTAAAAAAAAAAAAAAAAAGCAAACATATTTGGAAATCGTGTAGAAATATTTAGAAATGGTACTTAAATAAGAAGTATAGGCCCTCTGAATTACAGGACATTGTAAATGATAGAGAAATGGATTTAAAAAGTGAAAACTGCAAATCCGCAATACGTGGCTGAAAGAGGTTTGCCTTTTGGAAATAATGATTTAAATCAGGTGCTATAGGCATTTTTGTACATTAGGCAAACTGAGACATTCCTTTGTTTGAAGAAAGATCACTTTTCCAAATTTTGGTTCCTTTCAATATGAAACAAAAGTGAAGAAAAGAAATTTGTTCTAGGATGTAAAATTTTCAGTAAATACTTGTTTCATATCAATCATTTTAAAAAGAAATTCCTCTGGTTTTGATTTTATGTATTATACGATTTTCCAAAGAAGCATCCTTTTGAATCCCTTCAAAACTACTTAAAGATATTAGTTTTCCTAAATATCCTGTTCTCAGAAAGAAATTTCACTGTAGTGCACTTAATACACAAAATTTTATGCCAAAAAATATACACAGTTTTCTGAGAGAAATTTTTTTTTTTTCTGGTTTGGATTTTTTTGCCACTTTATGCTGCAAGGTCAAACTGCAAATATCTTCTTCATAATCAAGATTTCTGTTTCTATAGGTGTAAGAGCATTTGCACGGAGTCTCTGCAAAAAAACTCATTAATGTTAGCTTCTGTCACAGTAATCAAATTAATAAAAAACTGAAGGGAAAGCAATATTTACTCCAAACCCCACCAACCTGAGCCTCAGAGATTTCACTCTTCCAACACCCAGCTTTCAAGACGGAGCGCAGGACCTCTGAATCTCTCAGGATTTGGCCCCATGCTGTAACGCCAAGTGTGTTTCCTCCATTGCCTCCCCACATCATTACAGCACTGCCACTATTCACACTGTTCCAGTTACCATCTGCTGACATCAGCTGTCTTCAACATTCAGAGCAAAGTACCCTTTGGAGATAAATTTTACCTAGATGGAATTACATAGCAAGATGTCTTACAGGTCCAAATGAAGAATGCAGAAGCCAGCATGTCTCTGTAGGAAGAAAGTGCACTTTAAATTTCAACCTAAGTCATGCATAAAATTCCTGAATACAAGAATGAAGCCCTGAAGATACTATTCTTCAGAATACATGCCTTTGAACACCTTGTAAAGTGCATTTTTTTTCTCTCCTACTAACACTGCAGTAATAACAATTGAACTGCAATAATTATTTCTCCAAAAAATAGAAAATTAATTAAAGATGATCAGAAGGAAACCAAAATAAGGCCAGATATATCAGATACATACTGGCTTTTACACTACAAACAATTCCTTGGAAAAAAAAAAAAAAAGATTCCTAACTTGCAAAAATATATGCATATTCAGTGCAGTTCCTGCTGACCACTGATAGTTTCAGCATTTTGCAAACTATGTCCTGTCTGAACTTTTCCTAGTACTTCAAGAGCTTAAAAAGACAGACTTCCAGTAAGGTCACATGAGACAGGCAGAAATCTAATACAGCAACTAGCATAACAGAGGGGAAATACAAGCAGGATTCGGGCTCAGCAAGCCACACTTTCTTCTTAGGAAAGGGAATTGGCCAGAAAGGAAGGCCTTTTGCCAAAGTTCTAGATGCATTCTGGCCATGGTTCTTTTGAACTATTTGGAGCTTCAAACCAGTCCTCAACCAGCCAAAGGACTGAAATGAAAACTCCAGGCTGCCAAAAGATTTGCACATCCTGTAAGGTGAGACCACTTGGCATAGTTACCTTCAAAACCAACACTGTGTATTCAGACAGGGGCATGAAGCACTGATTTTCATGACTGATGGACAAGGAAGCTGGCAAGCTCTGGGGTTTACACAAATTCTTGAAGTTTACCTAGACCTAAGACATGGTAATTACAGAGACTACTGTTTACTTTGTATGGTTTTTGAGCACATGATAACCTCACCTCTCCTTACAGCAGATCACAACTTCATCTTGACTTTGGCAAACTTGACTAACTGTTTAGACAATGCTGTTTCTGAGAGGATGTCCACATACCTTGTAAAAAACACTATGCAGATGTAAGCAAAATCCCCTCTTGAGCTCTATCTGTTTAATTGTATACTTGAATAGATGGGAACCACCAATTTCTTCTTAGTTCTCCTCTATGTTTGGCTAAGAATAAGAAATTTACATCTTACAATATCAGTGTGTCCACCTGTCCAGCAAATTTGTTTAAAAACACATTGAAATGGGTTTTTATAAAGACAAGAAACATCAGTTACTCTAAAAGTAGAATTGTTCATTCATCACTGAAAAAATTGTTTTTTAAATATCAGTTTTGCAAAATGACTTGGGGAAAATATCATTACAGTCCTATCTATATCCAGCTTCATGTTACAGCTGAGATGAAAGCTTTCTCAGAAGCTTGGGGATTGAATCCAGAAAACAGTTTTATAAAATCCTGTTCTATTTGCAGTTAAATTCCACCACCAAATCTCCAGGACTATCAGAGGAAAATTGATCCTGTGGGTAAAAGGTCTCAAATGACCCAGCTCCCACAATCAGCTGTGACAAAGTTTGTGTTTGACCCAAAATGGGATGGTCAGGATCCTCCAAAGTCCATCTTCCACTGTCTTCAAATCAGTGCAAGAAGCAAGAAGGCGAGATGATTCAGTATCTGTACCCTTCATTTAATCTCCTTTTGAACAATAATTTCTGGAGTGTTTATCAAATAGACATGGAGCTTTTGATTACTCCTAATACTTGCATTGAGCATTTTGATTCAGTGGGAAAAGTTCAGGATTGGTGCTGTAAGATCCTTATGCCTCCCTCTTCCTCTTAGAAAGTAGCATTTCCCTGCTTCCTAGCAGTGTTATGAAGATAAACATTTCATTTTGGCACTAGCTTAGGTTTGTTTATTTTGCTTTTTTTTTTTTTTACCCCAAGTTACCTTTCTTTTCAATAAGGAAAGATCTTCAGTAAGGTTTTCAGGTACATGCATTATTACATGTTGCAGATGCTATTTGGCAATTATGGACGCTAGGAGCAGTCAAAAGTGTAACACATATTTCAAAACGTAAGGGAGGCCATAGTTCGTTAACAAGTTGGCATACCTGATTGCACAGCTCTTCTACTTTTTGAATGAAAATTTAGTTATCTTCATCAGACCAGTATCTCAGGAAGAGCCCTGTGCAAGGAGAGTTATAAATTCAGATAATAAAAAGCAAACCAAAGGGAGCATATATTTCCATTATAATAAGCCTGAGTCATCCTGCTCCACACTTAAAATTATTTCATAAAACCAAGAAGTTCATCTGGGTTGTGCTGATGGAAATGGCAAGTTCCCCTCATAAAGCAGTCCATGGTCTATGGCAGCATATTGGGCACACAGAGGCAGCAGAAAGCTGGGTCTTACCGGGCAGGGAGGGACACTCATCACTTCAGTCGCAGGGTGCGCCAGCCTCCCACAGGATAGGCAGCTGGCATGCTACATGCATGTGGCACAATGATCTGTTCTTTTTTTCCCAGCAGTTCCTCTTGTAGGGGCACAGTCCTGCCTTACCAGAAAGTCCCAGTCTTGACCAGTCTGATACTCACTGGGATTTGCAGACCAGAGTCCCTGCCCAAGATACCATCCTCTTTGTAAAACAAAAATATCCCAAAACAATTTAAATAAATAAACCACACACACATACACACACAAGAAAACACCAAAACCAAGAAAATCCAAATGAAAATCCCCAAACCGCACACACACAAACCTGCCAAACAGGTATTCTCACCTCCTCCTGAGCATTATACTCAGCAGCAAACTGGAGCCACTGTTTTCCTCACTGTTACCCATCTATTTGCCCCTTGTGGTCTGGCTTTGCAATTTAGGATGCACTAGACATACATTTTCTGCTAGTCTTGCTCCCAAGGCAGCAGCTAACCAGATGTTTGGGCTGGGCATATGGGTGCCATGAAAGGAAGGCAAACTCACATCAGATCCTGAGTGTGGAAGAGGAAGTCTGGCATCACAGGATTGTCACTCTGACGAAGATGCAGTGATGTCCAGTGCATACATTTGAAAGCTGAAAAGAAAAAGACTCAGCTAACTTCACCTTGCGAACAGTTTCCTGATGCCCATGAGGTTCCATTGCTCCCAGTGAACAGCCAAGACTACCACACCTCAAAATGTTCCTGAGTTCCTTCATTTGGTGCAGTTCTCCTCTTTCAGCAAAACAGGATGATATGGGCCGTTTGGAAGAGGGTGGGAGAGAATGATGAAAAAAATGTAAAAAAAAATTTAAAAAAAAGAGGAAAAAGAAAAAGTGTAGAGACATTCACAGGGGCTCTGATGATAGCATGTTGAAGTTACTTTGAAAGGATCTCACTGATTGCAGCGCACTTTGGGTCAGTGCCCCTGATGCACCATGGAGATTGTGCATTCCTTTGAAAGCAGTATTGTTTCAGTGAATCTATTAATGACTCAATATTATTTCAATGAATCTATTAACATTTGGTTGTGTTAAATGTACTATAATAATATTGCATTTGAAATATATTCACTTTTAATACAAAACGATACAGTCTGGGCACAGGAAAAAATTTGCAATAAGCATTCAGTAACATCTTGGGTGCTGTGCACCCATTCTATAGACTGCATTTTGCTGTATTTTGTGTATTATTCTTAAAATGCATTCACAGTAGACAGCAAAGCAGCAGTTATCGGGTATGCTGTGAATGCATATTAACAGCAGTACACATTTGCATAACGTGGATCCATAATACAAAATGCGTAGTAAAATCCTTATGAAAAGTTATTATGCATGCACAGTAGAGGCTTTTTAAACCTTGATATCTCAGCTATTTTGTTTCTCCACTATTTATTTGAAAATATTAAAAAGGTCAAATGATGGATTATGAATCTGCAAAAATGTAATGTTACTACTGCAGAGGGAATCCTTCAACAGAAACTAATTCATTTTGGGGTTTATTAGCAGTATGAAAGCCATTCAGAAATGCATTTGAGCACTTTTTAAAAAATAACCAACTACTTCAATAAGAAAAAATGATGGAGAAAATATTTTTGTAAAAATGTGTTTTGGAGGCTGGGTGATATAATTGAAAATGTTGTTGGTACTTCCCTTAACACAGGACCACTACAATGTCAACCTTTCCTTCAAATTCTCAAAGTATTTTTAGTATGTATTGAAATGGGGTTTGGTTACTCAGGACTTTTTGTATTTAGATTAGGACCTTTCAGAATATAATTCTTAATATATAAATTCCTATTCAAAATAATGGGATTTTACCCTCTTATCTGTTACAGAGATTACAATATTTGTGATAAAATTAAGCAAATGTTATGAATAGCATGGGGGGACTTCCTCCTTTTGGACACTTTCCCTGTAAGTTTTAACATCTTTGTCACTTCAAATACATTTTCCTTAATAGATAAAAATTAAAAAAATAGGGAAAAAAAAAAGAAGCCAGGACTCTGTATAGAATGAATGATCTGATATGTCTCACTTCTTAAAAACAAACAAATAAACATGGTTCAGGGTGAAGGTTTGTTTTTTTTAATGAAAATCTCTAAAATCATTAAGTATCATTTTGTGCATCACATGCATGTAGATGTATAAAACAACTCTCCACACACACGTATTTTTCTGCTGCTGCTGCCTTATTTTTTGTTCCCCTTTCTAATAAAAAAATATCAAATAGATTTAAATGAAACTTTCTGGGGAAAAAAAAAAAATTGTATTGAGGCTGAGAACATTAATGCCAAGCTTGGGCCCAATGTGAATTAAAGGAGATGAACCCTTCAAAAACAGGATTTATAATGGAAACGCTTACATAGACCCATAACAATAGCAGCTCTGCCAGGGATTATTTTAATACTAAAAACATACTCCGCCACTCATTATTTTAAAACAGAGATTACTTAGTCCCAAAAAAACAGTGATTCATGATAACAATAAAAGCAAACTTTAAAAAATGTTTCTAAGATGACAAATCATTCCCCCTGTAATTCTCTTGATATTTCCACTTCTAAATAAAATTTTTAAAAAAACCCCACACAAACCCCAAACACAGCAAGGTGGAGTGGAGTTTGCCATAAGCTCCATGGCAAAGCTGAGCTGAGAGTCTTTTTCAGCTTCATTTAACAGTGTTTTGCCTGTGGAAAGAGACAAAAGGGTTAAAGGAGGAAAAGCAGGGAGTACAGGAGAGGCAGCTGACGGGAGAAACAAGGGCATGAAGAAAGGAGCAGCCAGGGATGAAAATGGAAGAGTAGGGGGAGAGTTTTAGGAGGAGGAAGAGCAGGTTTCCAAAGGGAATAACTCAGTTTCTAAAGAGATTTTGAGGAAACATTCACAAAAAGGCCGGCAGAGAGAGAAAATTTGGCAGAGGGGCTAACTCCTCAAGCATCCAAAGTTACACCTGTGAGCAGGTGCACCCCAGTCACACTGCAGTGTGCCAGAGCAGGACAGGGACCAGCGAGCTCTGCCACACGCTTCTGAAAAGAAGGCACCAATCGTTAAATCTTCATGTTGTACATCCAGTTTTCCACAAACGCTTATTTTCATTTGGCAATGTCAAAAAACACCAAGAGATGTGAGGGGAGGATTTCTTAGAGACAGTGAGAGATTTGCTCCCATTGTCATGTGCTCTGGGGCAACAAGCTGCGCTCAGAAAGTCCCCACGGCCGAAAAATCACTCCCAGCAGCATCACAAAAAAACCCACTTTTTGTGACTGTGCTATGCGTTATAGCACCAGCATTACTTCCCCATTTCTGCCTGTTTTTTCTTGCCTTTTCTTTTTTCTCCCTGGGTACCAGGTGCACTGGAGGGACTCAGATCAGTACAAGACAGCACTTCTCATACAAACAGCACTGTAATAACAACCACAGGGCAGCTGTACCTGTAGGCAGGGACAGTACCAAACGTTGGCATTTCTATCCATGCAGCTAGGCTGCTAAAATGAAGCAATTACAGTGGAAATGCACCTACTGTATGTGAAATGCTGGTGCGGATTTTTTTCTTTTCTTTTTTTTTTTTTTTTTCTATCAGTCTAACCTTCTGTGTTGATACATGAATACTGGTACCCACTTAGAGGGATGCCAGATGATCAGTGCAGAATGAAGGTCCCAGGAGAAAGGCTCACGTGGTTTTCTCTGCCCTGTGACGTCACTAGCAGATGGCATGGGTACCAGCTCTGGCAGTTGGCATCAATGTCACTTTTTAGAGATCAATGAGATAGTGCAGATATACACAGATCTAGACTCCAGGAGACGATGCGACATTCAGACTGAAAAGATTTGGAAGGCAAAAAATGAAAACTGATTGTTGAATGAAATAAAAAGCTAAGGTAATACAAATAAAGATATATTTCAGTTGGTGCTGGGTGTGCATGCAAGTGTTTAAAGATACAGTATCATTGTCTTGTATTTTGTGTATGCTATTTACTGTCTAATAACTCCTCCTAACATTTTATTCTTCTGATACAATTGCAAACTTTCATTGCTTTTATGTAATATTGCAAGTGTGTAGAAATACTGATAGAATAAGTCTTTGACTGGGGTTTTTGTTTAGTTTTTTTCTATTAAAAAAGTCCCTGCATTTGCTTTGCTTGTCTCTTTGAAGACCATGGGATCCAAGCTTTTGCTGCTCCCAAACTGCAAACAAACAAAAAAATAAAAAACAAAGTAACTGGGAAAAGGAAATTATTTTTCCATTCCAGACTGGATTCTGAGCACACGTGCAGAATAGCAGTCAGAATCTACAGACCGCTCCTGTCAGCTAAGAGCTGGAGGAAGACATCTGAGCCTCACAGAACATAAACACTGCTATAGTGTGCAGGGAATTTTTTCACCTCCACCCCCCCCCCCCCCAATTGATGGGGAAGAAAGAATAAAGGAGAAAAGAAAAAGAGAAAAAGTAAATAAGTTGATTCTAACTAAACAGATAATATCAATTAGAATTTTTGCTTGGAAAAGGGAAAAGAAATGGCAGGGGGATTTTATTTCCTAGCATTTAGGGTTAGATAATTCTGGTTTTTGTCTTAATATGAAATAATATGTGAATTTAATATAAAACATTAAAGAAACTGCTTTGTTTTTCATTATGTTACAAGCTGAGTGATCGTGTGAGATGTTCCATTATTTTTTGCTTCTCACCCACTGCAACTTACTGGAGTTTAATATCTTGATACATAAAGGAAAAACATGGAGGGAAAAAACCCCACAACTTTGAGATATAAGTCAAAAAGTGATTTTAAAATACTAACTCTCAGGTAATAGAGATATGGTACTTTGAATTTTAAGGCTGTGCTTGCTCTGCTAATTTTTCCACACAGGGGAATTTGGATTAATGAAATTTCTGCATTGCTTTATCGTGTTTTGTTTTTCTTTGGATTCCATCATGGTGAGATTTAGAAGGGGTTGTTTAAAAATAAAATAAATGAGCAGGGAGTTAATTGTATATTTTAAATATTGATTTCCTCTATATTTATCTGTGAGAAATGTGTCTTTACAGTTGTAAGGTCCAATGTTTTGAGTGATTTTAGAATTCTTGCCAGCTTTTATGTTTTAAAAAGTAGTCATTTGCAACTAGCATTTTATGCAAGAAATATAGATTGTGCATTTATATACACACACTCATACACAGAGAGCGCATACACAGACACAAGAAAGGTGCATGAGGCTGTGTGTGTGAGTCGGGAAACTTTAAAAATGGAAATATTTAAACATTGTACTGGCATTCTTTCAGGTGATTTAAGATTATAGAACCATGTTAACACTGCCATTTGATGAGTCTGTTGTAATGCCAGAATCCCAGATGTGTAGAAAGTTTTCAAGAGAAAGTGATGACCAAAAGCAAATGAAGAACCCAGAAAGCTTTTCAAAGCAGATCGTGCTCCGAGGAAAGAATATTAAAAGATCTCCTGGAGAAGACACAGAAAAAGAGGAGGAGGAGGAAGAGAGAGAAGAAGAGGATGAGAATGGCTTACCTAGGCGAAGGGGCCTTCGGAAAAAAAAGACAAGCAAGATAAGAATGGAAAGGATCAAATTCAGGCGACAAGAAGCCAATGCTAGAGAGAGGAATCGCATGCACGGCCTTAACGATGCCCTGGACAATCTAAGGAAAGTGGTCCCTTGTTATTCGAAAACACAAAAACTGTCCAAAATAGAAACGTTAAGACTAGCCAAGAACTATATTTGGGCTCTTTCTGAAATCCTGCGAATCGGCAAGAGACCCGACCTGCTCACCTTTGTCCAAAACTTGTGCAAGGGTCTGTCCCAGCCGACTACAAACTTGGTGGCGGGATGCCTGCAGCTGAATGCCAGAAGTTTCCTAATGGGCCAGGCGGGTGAAGGCACCCATCATACCCGCACGCCCTACTCGACCTTCTATCCCCCCTACCACAGCCCAGAGCTTGGCACCCCCCCGGGGCATGGGACTCTAGACAACTCCAAGTCCATGAAACCTTACAATTACTGCAGTGCTTACGAGTCCTTCTATGAAAGCGCTTCCCCGGAGTGCGCCAGCCCACAGTTTGAAGGTCCCTTAAGTCCCCCCCCCATTAACTATAATGGGATATTTTCCCTGAAGCAAGAAGAAAGCTTGGACTACGGCAAAAATTACAATTACGGCATGCATTACTGTGCAGTGCCACCCAGGGGTCCCCTTGGGCAGAGCTCGATGTTCAGGTTGCCTACAGAGAGCCACTTCCCTTACGACTTACATCTGCGCAGCCAGTCTCTCACCATGCAAGACGAATTGAATGCGGTTTTTCATAATTAATGAGGAAAATGAAAATAAACAGTGGTCATTCACCTCCCCATCTAATTAAGAGCAAGCAGATGCTTGGGCACTGCGTAATTGGCACAGTTCTATTTAACATGTTTACTAGTTCCTAAAGTGTGTTTCAACTATTGTGGGGATTTTCTATGTATTAATAAGCCCTTTCTCTTTTTCTGATCAGTATTTTTCCTTTTTTTTTTAATTTTTTTTTTTTTTGGTCTGTAATCACCGTGAGATTATATTTTCTCACCTAGGTTATATTTTCCTCCCTTTTTCCTTTTTATTTCCCTATTTGCTTGATTTGTTGAGCAGTGTGTCTGAACAATATTACTGGCATAAAAGCATACACACTGTGTAAGGTCAATGTCTATTTTGATTGTACAGTAATTATACAAATGCATGTTATTGAAATCAGATTAATTAAAATATGTATTTATAATTGGAAGAAAATATATATTATGTATTTGAGGGGAACTGGATTAAAAATATTCAGAATTTTAAAGAAATTATCTTGGAACTGCTATGGGCTTGCAATATGCAGAGGTGAGAGTGCAGCAATATTGAAAGCTATGCAAAAAAAAAAAGGCCAACAAACAAACAAACAAAACAGTTTTTGGGTTGTTGTTTTTGGGTAAGTTAAAGAAAAACAATAATTGTCACTGACGTTATTCAGCCTGACTTTAGAGTGTTGCTGACAAGGGCCACATGCTAATATTTAGATGATGTTGTTAAAAAATTGCCTCAGTTGTTTTGATCATATATAATCAGCACTTTTTTTTGTATAATTCTGACTTCAGATGTAAAGATTTGTTATAAAAATGTATAACTGTGGTTTCTCACTACGTACTTTAAATGCAATTAAACATAGATGTTTCCACTTTTAAAATACATCTATTAGCTGCAATACTGTATTTTGTCTGACACTTATTATTTCACAGTATACAGCTGCTTTTGGTCTTACCTACCCAGCTTTATTCCCAGGACCCCCATAGCGCTCAAGTCCAGGGATGGAATTCACAAATTATCAGCGTGAACCTTGTGCTATTTTCAGAAGGATGTATTAGCCAAGAAGCAGACCCAAAATATCACAGAAGTAGCTGTGTGCTAAATGAAACGCTGGTTAGAGGGAGAAGGTAACTTTATGTCTCAGTGAAATGCCAGATTTCATACAGGAAGGGGCCCTGAGCCAAAAAGCAGGACACTAGCTGCCCCTCCAGCTCTGGCTCATGGAGGAGTGGCAGGAGAGGGAGAAGCATAAGAACTGCAGAGACAAGGACTTCCTGGACATTGCTAAACTTAGTCTTGACCAATAAACAGCACCAGTAAACTACAGATGCTCCTGCAACCCGTATTAGCTCAGCAGCTACAGGGTCCCTTACACCTTAAAAGGGTCGAGCTTAGTTGAGCCTCAGTCATTTTCTAACCAGTCAGAGATACTTATCTGTAAGCTCATGAGTAATAAAATGAATGAAAGTTGACCTAAAGGCCAACAAACTTTAAACTTTTGAGTGAACAAGACCTATTTATTATAACAGATAAATAGCAGCTATCTGGCAAACGAAAATACTCTGCTGTGAACCAAGAGCGAATAATTTTTAAAAGCGATATAAAAAGTGCAAATTCAACAAGCAAGTTGGAGACCCCTGACTGAATCACAGTCTGGGTCACAGTTTGTTCATGACACATCAGTCTCAGAGCCTCACTTGAGAGTGCAGTCTGACAAAGAGGGCATAAGACAATTTTTCCTGGTAATTTACCTAATTTCACAAGCGAAACTAGTTGCAAACAGTCTGCTCCATCAAGCATTGCAGCTCCTTCAGGACAACAACAGTCTGACATTCATCTCCTCTAGATAAGACCAGGGTCAGGAACCATGGAAGGTACAAGTAGCAGTTTCATGCTTTGGATGAAAGGTGATGGTGATGACTGTCAGCTCAAAAGCATCCCCAGCTGTTTTGCACTGAATATAAGAGGGTCTTGGGAAAAGAGAAAATTATAAAATAGATTGCTTTTGCTGTGATTTAGAATTATCTGATATTCAGAAAAGCATGGAAAGGTAATGGGAGAGAGAAGGGGGAAGAAGCCAGTCAATGAGGAGAAAGCACACAGTCCTGGGCACAGATTCCTGCACACTGAGAAATACTAATATATAATATATAACAAGAAGCTATTGGCAAGTGGGCCCAGAAACAGGGGTTCATTTGAAGAGGGAGCAGATGCCCTTGCACTGAGCAGTGGCAGCAAACTCATCTAACCAACTTTACTAAGAGAAGCCTCCTCCAGGAGGCTGAAAGTTCACCAAGCAGTTCAGAGCAGCCTTGTTGCACTGGGGAAGGGTGTGTTTGCATAAGCTGCAAGTAATGTGAGCAGGCAGCTGTAAAGTCCTGTACCAACGGAAGGAAACTCTTGCTGCAGTACATTCAGCAGGTACACAAGGGGTGCTTAGTCTTTAGGCTCTGCAGTCTGGGGGTCTCCAACTCTGCAGCCCTGTATTAGTCGATAACTCGTGGGCAGATTCCTGTTTTCCTATCTGGCAGCAGAAGCAAAGGAAAAGGGGAAAAATATCCCTGCCAGTTCAGATCTTTCTCACTCACTCTGTGACAGATGGGGAGGCAGTTTGCAGTCAGATTCCTGCTCTGGTAGCTCAAGGCAAGCACCATACTTGCTCAGGGCATTTTAAATTGGAAAGTCACTCTAGAATAAATAATGGAGCAAGTAATAGAAAAATATTGAGGTGGCATAAAAAACCTCCAAAATTCCCTTTCAGTAGGGTATGGATTATTTAGAGCTATGGAAGTAGGGGATTCCCTTGAGAACAGGCTCTCTGAAATACCTTCTCTTTCACGCATACAACAAACTCTGCTTCTTCAATGGCAAGTCACAGAACATAAGGTGTTCCAAGCATGATTTAGAAACGCCTTTGAAGTTGCCCTATTTTAGAGAATAAATCTGAGGGATGAGAAAGTTCTGGTCCTTTAAAATCACAGGAATAAAAGCCGAAGTGTTTCTTTATCCATAATCTCCACTTTATGAGGTTTGTCTCCTTTCAACCCCTTTCAGACAGCAAAACAAAGGTGCTCATATGTGCCTGTTTTGTTCGCCTGTTAACTGCCTTCGCTTTCTTGAGGATAGAACTGTGTAAAAGATCAACTGCTCCAGAAAAATTAGGTGAGAAATTTCTATTGTTCCCTGTCTTCTAGCCCAAAAATAATGAAGCCTTCTGTCGATTTCAGAGAAGAAGAGCTATTTCACATAGTGGTTTTGTTACACAGTGGAACTCTTTGCCATTTATTATATCCCAGAGTAACATTTTAGTGTGATTTAAAAAAAAAAAAAAAAACGTGTGTTTTTATGGTATCAGAAACACACTAATTATTTAAGAATGGCTGTATTGGTTCAAATTAATCATCCATCTAACCTAATATCCAATTTCCAGCATGAGGGCATAAAAAAGCTGTCCAAAGATGTCAGAAGAGGGTTAGGAAAATAGATATAAAATATATATAAAATATAAAAAAATGATGGAAAAGAAACTAAACATCACGTTCGAGGATTTCAGCCAGTCCTGACAAAGACAGGGATGTGCCTGAAACAGAAAAAAGTCTGGGAGGTATAGCAGTGTACTGCAGTGTTTGCACCCTTTCCTCTGCAACACTGGCCTCGCCAGTAATCACTGAGTAGGATGACCTGGCTAGCACTGGGCTGTACCTCTGAACCCTATCCTAAAAAAACCCTCAGCAGGAGTACAATTTAAAACCAGTGGCCCAATCCCTGCAGTCCTACAAGTTCCAGTGTGACCCCACAAAGAGAGGGAGGGGCAACTGCTGCCTTGTCAGAGCTCAGTGGAGATCTCAGACCTCCTCAGAATTGCAATAAGAATACGCTTGTTTTAGGACACATCCTGGCTATGCTCCCTTTGAGACTTTCTGCTTTCTTTCACTTCATAGCTATTTTTACAAAGATTTTTAAAATGTATGGAGATTGCACAGGCAAAAATATGATAGTAGGGTTTCTTCTCAACTAGCAATTCCCTCTCCCATTTTTCCCCCTATTTTATTCTTCTTTCTCTGCCTTACCTATGGGGCTCTCAAATGGCAGAAAATTAAGTGAAATGCCATCAATAAAGTTGAATGAAATCCCAGTGAAACACATGGCAGAATCTCTCCTTGCAAAAGCAAATAGTATTTTTCTAAGTTAAAAAGTAGTTGCATGTTTCTGTTTATCAGATTGCGATTGTAGGTTAACTGAAGGCTATGGTTATATTTTATGGTCCCAAGGTCAAAGCAGGTTTAATCCAGATACCAAAATCCTACAACCTTTGATGAATAAGTAGAAGAAATGGTGCTGGTTTAGGTTGAATTGACATGAAAGCAAATGCCCTTACAAAATTTCAGAAATCTCCAAATTCAAAACAAGAACGAACAGTAATCTGGCTGTGGGTCTGACCCAGACCTGAACCATGGCAGCAGGTTTTGATTTTGCTCTGGAGAGACACAGATCAGCATGGTGAACAGCTGGCACTGTGCCACTGCAGAATCTCAAGGGCCGACCTGTCATGTCTCACTGATACAAATCTAACTACCCTACACAGGGCTGCCACGCAGAATCACACTCCCAAGCCCTCTCCACCCCACAATTAGAACTGAGCAAGTAATCTCACAAAATTCTTCTATTTTATGCCAAATGGATGGCCTATTTTCCTGCAGAGCCTTCCCCCTCATCTCAGTGATATGCAAGAATGAGCTAGGAAAAGGGAAAGGAAAGCCAAATTTGCAAGCAAAAAAGCTCTGGGGAAAAGAGTTTCTCCTTTTTTTTTTTCTTAATGCCTGCAGTGTGGAGTCCCTATGACTCACAACTGGCTTTGAATTGGCAACAGCCATAAAGGTTGTTATGGAATTGGTGAGAGATTTCATTCACCTTCTCCCGCAAAACTATTTTCTCTTGACTGTTTTCTTTTGTCACTTGCTCTTTAGACTTACACATTTACCCATGCAACTGTATTACTTGCATTATTTAATTCTATTCTTGAATGATTTAATTCTACATCATGTAGGTAGAACATACTATATAGAAACAAGGCATATCTGGTTGTAGCTGAAATTCTGGACTACTTGAGTAGGTTAAAAAAATTGCTGAAAGCCAGCAACATTTATGATTTATAATTTTTTTCTAGGACACTTAGTGTATTTTTGTCCCCACCTCAGTCTTGTGTATATTGTACTTTCTGATACTCTGGGGTTCTGCATTTCTGTAGCACATTGCTAAGCAGGTTTGGGGGGTTTTCCCCCTTAGTATTTTTGGGGTTTTATTTTAATCAGTTGATTAGTAATTGGAATAGTACTTTTCAAACTGATAACATTTCCCGGTCTGTAAGTATACCCACACATAAAAGGTTATAAATTCTGAAGTGCTTGGACATTCGGTTTGCAAATGCAAATTCTAGTAATCAGCTGAATGGAGGTCCTTGTATGGATAGAGAATCCAGAACAAACCACAGATTATAACATAAATCCTATACTCTTGAAAGCAGGAATGTTAGGACTTGAGTCCACTCTTGTTTCGTTAGAATTCAGAGGATCCCAGATTGGAGTCTAAATCACATGGGAATCTAAGCAGAGCCTTATCCACTGTGTTATTTATTTACAGACACATGAGCAGATGCATAATGTCTAGAAGCAACCAAAATGACATTTCTGTTGGGCAGACAACTTGCAAACAAAGAAACTCTGACAAGATCTTCCTCAGAATCCAAGGACAAGCCCACATGAATGCAGGTGGATACTTGTTTCACAGTGGGAGAAACATTTGTGGGAAAGAAAAGAATTGTCCAGACAATGAGAACACCATAAGCAGGACTCTTGCTAATTTTAATAACCAGGCAATTAATACTGCATTCTCAAATAATGAGGTAGAGTCCATGTCAATCACGATGAAAAGCCCTTTGCCTCTGGATTTACAAAGAGAGCTGGTTTTGCATTTAGCATCTTTGTCTTGATAACAGGCATTACTTTAGAAAACTAAACATTTTCCCCACAATAGATATAATAACCATTTTGGTTCACTTCACTCCATGAGTTTACATACAGAGGCACACCTACACCCCCTTGAACACAGGTTTTGCAGGTTCCCATCAGAAAGTGGGAAAATTATTTAAATGAATGCATGTAGCTATACTAATCTTGGTGCCCAAAGGGCAACAAAATTTATGAATGTGGGTAGACAGTGAGTGAATAGCCAGTCAGTATGTCCAGCCACACGGGGTCTTTAGCTACACAAACTTTCAGCCCATGGATTCAAATTAGCCATAATCATCATGGTCCAACAACTCCTAAATTCTCATTCTTAGTACACTTGCAGTTTTTCCCTTATTCAATAAAATTATAGAAGCTTAGCTGAAAGTATAAACCTGTCCCCATGCCTCATTTCACACTCCCTTTGTAGCAGAGGCTGAAGATTACCAAGCCCAGAAATCAGAACGACAAATATAGCAACCACAGAAACACAGCCTCAAGATAACCAGTGATGCAGGATGCGAATCTATGTCACCAGAAGTATGACCACAGCTTTCCTAGTGGATAAAGTAATTCAGTGCAAGATGCATCACAGCACCCAGCAGAAAAACAGGTGACCGAGAACTAGATTTCTGCAAGGAAAAAGCAACTTCACAGTCACAACAAATGTAGCTAATTATCTCCTCAGAGACAGGGAAATGTGAGTTGGGGTGCCAGTCTGCTCTGCCTGGACAATAAGTGTGTCCCAGATACAACCATTTGGAATGAGGTGGTTGCTTTGCATAGCAGGTCATCTGCACCATAACAGTTATTACTTCAGCCTTCATGCTGGATTAACAGGCATTTCACAACAGCTGAGCCTGCAAAAGATGCCCTAGAGGAGTCCTCGCTGCTGCACCATACATCCACATCTTACTTAATCACAGGTTCCCTGTGCCCTCAGGTACTCACACAGATGTCAGCACGTTCTGTAAGACGGTGACTCTGCCATGAGTAATGGTATCTACCACAGGCACAGTCTTATGGAAAAGCTCTTCAGTGGTTCGTTTAAGCTATGCCTAGAGGTCTCCATGAAAGACTAACAGTACGTGCTGTTTGAGTGCAGTATGTTACTAACACTGTGGTCATATTCCCTTAACTCCTTTTCCTATCTGCATCCCTTCAAATTCAGCACTCTTATGAGCAAAAATAACCCTACAGAATTAGTTTTAATATATTAAATATGTTATTAATGGACAAAGGCAGAAGAGAGGATATTTTATATGGGACCACACACATTTCTAGTGGTCCCAGACTGCAAGCATACACTCACCATCATCCTCTGCCTTCTTGCAGTCACCAATGACTTATCTGGGAAGAAACTCCTTCTCCAAAGAGGGTAAGTTATTGGCAAGGAAGGACTGCACATAAGGAGGGATAATTCCTATGCTCAGATATCCTAAGTCAGTGTTATACCTGCCCCTTCTCCCCTGCAGGCCAGTAAGTGTGAAGGTAGCAGTAGACAATACAAAGTCTTTGCTTCCACCTGTGATTACCCCAGCTCCTACATCATGTATAGGTAATCTGGTCTCCACTTCTCTCAGTTGCTATGTGACATTTACTTTGAAATATCTAGAGAATTGTTCAATAAATTCAGTCCCAAATTATCATCTAACTTTTATTTTTTTTTAAGAAAAAATCCTCAGACTTTTTCTTAAATGTATTTAAATCTTACCAGTGAACATGATGCTAGTTATTAAAAAGCAATTCTGGATAAATTAGCTTGCAGCTACAAAATTAATGTAATTCATTTATTACTTGCAGCCACAAATCAAAATGCTGTTAACACTGCTGCATGCAATTTAATATGCACAGTAAGTTTCCATATGGCTTGAATTTTAGGTTCCCTGGTCACTACAGAGGCTCATTTGCAGAATGAGCTGTAAGCATGGGAAGTCAGCTTGTGCTTACTGGCAGAAAAGCTTTTCAAGATGGTTCCTACAGAGGCACAGCAGTCCAAACAGGTCCAAAACTACCAATACCACTTGAGATTATCATATCCTGCATAAGACTGAGGAATATCTACATGCATTCATAAAACTGCAGATATAACCATTGTTTATAAAAAAGGGCATCCATAATCACACCTCTATTACCAGTTCAGCCTCCTGACCAAGAAGGCACACTTTTTAAAAGCTCTGAGCCTCCAATACCTCCTTTAGAGCCATCAGGACCATAATATAATAACAAGATGTTACAACATCAACATTACAAAGCTTAAAAAAAAAAATTACAAATCTTAAAAACAACCAAAGAGCCTAAATTTTGACAGGGACATATAGATTGACTTTAAGTGAGCTACTGTGGGGTTTTTTGCATAACATAGCCAGAGTTGTGCATGTGCTGTGATTAGCTTGAACACATCAACTAGGTAAAGGCAATATGTTGCACATATATTTAATTTAAGTAGCCTTGTTGCAGAACCTTGTCATGTCTGAACAAGAAACAGCACTTGTTTTCAAAGTTGTCTCTCTTACCTTCTTCAAGAGCACTAGAAGCAGTGAGCAATACCAAGCTCATTGTTACTTAACAAGCCTGCTGATGAGTGATTACAGTGGATTTATGCCCCTCGTTTCAAATCTGATTGATAGATTACCTAACTGAGAGTGATAAACCAAGACCTTTCCAAATAAGAGCAGGCCATGAACAGCGACATCCCATGCCACAGCTCTAGTCACTAGTCTGCAAGCCCACACAGGTCACAACAATAATTATTCCTTCTCTCTTTTCCCTCTCCAAAAAACCCACCCAGCAAAGTACTTCTCATAACCAAAGTAAGATACTTGCTTTGTTGGAAGTTTTCTGACCAGCTTTGCTAATAACATTGTCAAGATTCCCCATATGCTTTCTCTGGTTCTTCAAACTGGCACCAGTGGCGTGGGGGTCAGCACCAGGTCAACAGTGAATAAGGCCAAAATCACAGGGACAAAATTATCTTTTTTTCATTAACAGCACTTGCAATTGAAGCATTGACACTTGTTTGATAAGTCAGCAGCTGTTTTGGTTTACAACTGTTCAGCTGTGCTTGGGTTTCAATTACAGCTGGGAAACCATATCAAGCATAACCCCAGTCATATCCAAACTCAGAATAAGTGGGCGTGACAATGGGGCAAAAAAGAGGCTTTCACATCCTAAGACCACAATACATCAAGTAACAGCCTGGAAGTGCCTATCAAAGGCATGAACACAACCTAGAATTAGGAGGTCAGGTTTATCAAATGTCCACTGGGCTACTTAAAAAGAATGAGAAAGAGGGGTTCATGATGACTGTTGCTTATTAGAAACATCTTTGAGGCATCACTATCTGTTGGTGGTTCAGAGTATTTGTTGCCAGCATAGCCCCTCTCCTGGAAAACATTTTTACCACATCTCTTCTGATCAGCAAAGGTATCAGCGTACCATTGCAGCCACGCTAATCACAGATAAGGAAAAAACAGCAGAGATCAAAGCACTAAACTGATCTAGGCTCTTCCAGGATTTTAGGTTATTTTGACTAATTTCTAACCCACAATTTTTGGGCAAACTCAGACTAATTTACTGTGAAAGAATGGAGATGGAGGGAAGAAAATAGAAGCAGTCAGCCTATTATAACTTAGGTCTTAACTCTTTCTGGAACTCTGACATCAATAAGTCCTGTCCATGGCATCATGGTGGAAAGCAGGCTCATGGATATATTTCACTACATTTACACAATGATCTTCTGAAATGGGAGGGAGCAGGGAAGCTGCCTTCTTTATTTTGGTACCATCAACTGTTAGTACAGAGAGTCTCTCTCTGGCGTGTTATGTTCTCGTGAGCTAGCAGATCTGCTGGGAGTGCACCTCCTGGTGTGATGCTTAAAAACTCACTTTCTAACAACATAATCCTCAGATGCTCTCCTGATTTTTTTGAGGCATAAAGACCAGTTGACTGTGCAAATGAAAGAAGAGTATGTAGGGAATGAGTCTGACACAAAGGGAGTTGCTGGCAATGCCTTTGCTTTCTCCGGGCCTAATGGTAAGAGACAGCTGCTTGTGCCAGCCCAGCTGAGGGGCTTAGCACAGCTCTTTTGAAAATCTTTAACCTGATGCATAACTAGGCAGAGGCTGCCTATACTTATGAGACAGGACCCCCAAACCGAGGTCTCCAAATCTTGCTCTGCCATTCCATGTTATCATCCACTGTAAATGCACACAGGAGTGAGATGAGATGATTTCTGTAGCAGTTTGTGAGTTGTGCAAGTCCTCCGTAACAGGAGAGGAAAGACAGGAAATGGACTGCTAGAAAGTGAGAAGCATTGTCCTTTGCAACTCCCAAAAGTGCTATTGTAAGAATACAGTTACCATTTTTACAGCAAGATGTTGCTTTTTTGGATCAAACATTTTGAAATACGAACAACCTCAAAGACTGTAGAATAAATAGTCACACAAGTATTTTATCACTGTACACGATGCTACGGGTTTATTTTAAATTTTCATTACAGTGTAATCCCCTCAAGTAATTATTACAGCAGTCCTAACTCTGATACAAGTATTTTGTCAATCTGTATAAGAAGTGGTAGCAGAGTAGTGTAACTCGCGTGCATACATAAATATTTTTGGACCTAGTGATTCTTAAATTGTTTGGAAATACTCATGGTAATCAGTAAATACTGATACTTTTCTTTCACCTCCAAAAGGATCTGTCATTTGGAGAATGGGCACAATTCTTAGAGTACCACTTTGCGGAAAAAAAGAACACAAATCTTTATTGGTAGTATTAGAGGAAATGATTTTCAGCTCTGAGCAGAAGAGCTGTTTGGAGCAGCCCATGCAGACACCTGACAGAATACAAATCCTTCCACAGGGGAAGACCTTCATTTCAAACAAGGGAGAAAATGCAAGGTTAAAAGTATACCGTGTTAAGAAAAATAAAAATGAACATTTGGGCACTTCTCCTGAGAGGATAGCGGCACCTGATACTTTCCAAAATCCCAAAGAGAGTAAGTGGTTAATAAAATTCACATTTCCTGATTCTTCTGCTCTTTCCTTAGCACTTCCTGCGAATTATGATAAATCTCAGCTAACATTATGTGTGCTCACCAATGGAAGGTTAGATCCCTATGGCAGGATTCTGTCCTCATTCATACCAGCAAAACCCCTTTAAGCACACTAGATTTACTCAGGTATTAATGAGGATAAACATAAAAACATGCAAAAGTTTAACATCCTCCACACTTCTGCCCAATAACAAATCAAAACATTCTGCTCTTACAGCTTTCCCTCTTTTTTTTTTTTTTGTCTCCCCCAGAACACTTCCCATTTGTGAGCTGTCTCCATTGCTGTTAAAATGCATGAGAAAACCCAAAACGAAATGGCTGTCCCAAGAAGTTACAAAGTGAACACAAGCTTAGTAATCGACCTCCTGAACTGAGCTGAACCCAGATTCCTTAAATCAGATTTCAGACATGCAACTGAGCCACCTTGGCTTAATGGCTGCCATGCATCAGCTGAGCCCCAGCGAAAATAGTTTAAATTAGCATGTGCTACCCTACATTTACAACAGCTCAGCTGCTACACAGGAACTCATTAAGCTATGGTAACTTGCTCAAGAGTCTGAGACCTCAGTCTGATGCTTTACCCAGTGGCCCACATAACTGCCCAAATCATGCTCTCTGCCTCCATGCCAATAAACCTCCTGAGCCCATCCTTCACAAAATAAGGATGTGCCCAAGAAAATAAGCTTAGTACAATTTTCCAGTGAGATGCTTCAGAAGAAGATTTATTCAGAAAAGCAGAGAGATTTGGACAGAATGTTCTGTGATTCAAATATACTCCATAGATGGAGTGTAAGATTATCTTCATGTCCTGTCTTTATGTTCTGTTTCATATACAGTATTTTCTTCCTCAACCCACCAACAAGAATTATACTGTTCATTCCTCTTAATTATTGTAATTTTTTCTGCTTGTGATCTTCTCAAGATCTGCTTCTCCAGAACACTTCAAGCAACCACTTTTTCCTAGGGAAGAAAAGAAAATTTAAAAAAAAAAATCATACATGTAACCCTGTTCACATTAAAATTTCCTGACTCCTCCTTCATTTAAAAATCCAGTTTCAAAATGTCTCTATCCTTTTTTCTTCCTCTCTAAACCATCTGTTCATATATTGTCTACCAGAAATGTAGTGCAGCAAACTTTATTTCAGCTGGTGCCATGTGAAATGCACACCCTGATCCTTGAGCCCTGTTACAGGAAAGAGGGCTCCTATTCATTCCTGCTTACTTCCTTAATCTTACTTTTCAGGTATTTTAAATGTATCATTTATTAAATATATACGATGCAGATCACATTAAAATGTTATGCAAAATTAGGTTCTGTTTTATTTCTTGTTATTTTGCAACCTGTAATATCTACCAAGAGAAATATCTGTGAAGATAATTATATTATATTAAGTGCAGAGCAAAAGCGAATATCCCAGTATTCCTGACCCAGCACAGCTCAGTATCTCAGGTTTTGTAAAGCACCAGTTTAAGCCTTGGTATAAGTGTTAGCTCAACTATTATGTCTACAGGTAAAAAAAATTGGATTGAACCAAGAAATTCTGGACAATTGCCAAGATAAGATTTGCAATTTTGCAAGTCAACTAATACAACAACAAAATCATTTTTTGGAAGGGGTAAATGCAGAAAGACCAGTCACTGTCTGATACCACAAACTTACCAGAGCAGCTCAAGAAAAAGCAGGCTGGTCTTCTCCTATCTGACAATATTATCATAGCAGTTTCAACAGATAAATGTAATGTCAGCTTTGTGTTATGGCACAAAAACATTGATTATCTGTGAGTTATCCCTCAATATACTATGATGCTTTTCTTAGACTTGTACCTCCTGAGCTCAAATGCAACTGAAGACCTGCTTAGCTTTAGGAATACCTTCCAGGGCTGATGGCTGGGCTGTGCTAGCACAAGGTCTACTAAGAATTGCAATTTTCTGATTGAGGGAAGAAATAGAAAAGGGAGGATTGTTGTAGTTGTTTTTGTCTGGTTGGGCTGAGACCTTGCTTCTTGTTCAGTCCAGCCCCACCAGCTGTGAAATAAGGGGACCCTAAAGGAGCCGTGGACATCACTATCCTTTACCTGTTCTCTCAGCTCTCTGAGGGAGATGTCTCCTACTGCTTGAGGCAATGTCATGGATTTACAGGTCAGCCTGTCCATTAGGGCATCCTGCAATCTCCACACTATCCTACAGGAAAGCCAGGGCAGCTCTCAACAGTTTCTAACCAGGCAACAAGGGCCTGGAAAGGGCTGGCCTCAGGTTTGCTGATACAGATACCAAACAGTCTTCCCTGGTGGCAGTTAGTTCAGATCATTGGCAGGTTTTGAAGCTGTGTATTCACAACAAAACCTCGGGGAAAAGACAATGAAAATTTTGTTCTTTGGCATCTCCAGGAGGGAATCCTTACTTTAGCTCAATGAGTAGCTACTAGAGCGATAGAGGAAATGAGATGTGAATCACTTTTAGCAAAGGGGAAAGCATATCTGTCCCTAAGTGCTTACATCTAGATTCTGTGCCAGGAGCAGAAAAGCATACAGATGAAAATGAATACGTTTTATAATAAAAAAAGGCAAATAGGGAATGTTCCCTAAAACTAAGAATAGAATAAAATAGCTCAACACACTAAAAAATTGCTAGAGACAAAACCAAAGGCATCCTATTGCATTTTTCCAGAGCTAGAGACTTACTAGTTCATAAATTCCATCAGGAGCTTGGGGATTTTTGATGTAATGAGTTTTACAGTTTCAGAGGAGACTGCTTTGCTAATAATTATGTAACAGTAATTAAATCTGAAAAAGGTTGTACTCTAACTATGTTGATTTATTGCAGCTCCAACAAAGTACTCCTAGAGTGTGCTTTGGAGCGTGCACCTCCTCCCTCCAGTTTTCTTTAAATTCTCAGAGAGCCCTGGGTCACAGATGGTCTGAGATGCGATATTTTCCCTATTAAATTCCTAATAATCTTTTTCTGAGGCTGACTCATGGAAGCCTGGGGATTTCTCATTTTAATTAGAAGGTTTAAGGAGCTAACTCTGTTTGAAATTTCCTCTTAGGAGATATGGGTGCAAGTGATCCCATTCAGAAGAATGACACAATATCAAGGCCAACAGCTCATTTCCATATTAGATTACAGCTAGTTTGGCAAAACTCCTGATCTGGATGCTGATGATCTGCCCCCTGAGCAGGAGGCACAAACTTTTACCATTTGAAACCAGGATTGTTTTAAGATTATGTCTGAAGACATTTTAAGCTCTAGCTGAATGTTTCCCACCCTACCACAGTTCTCCATCACTCTGTGCAGAAACCATTTAGAAATGTGAATTATTTATTAGTCTGATTGAAGTAATTATTCTATATAATTTGAAAGCAGTACTCGTAAGGATGCTCAGATAAAGAGATATACCATATTGTCCAAAGGGCTGATCCTCACAGTATTTAAGACATCAGTGTTTCATACTAATTTTATTTGCAGATCATAGAATCATAGAATCATAGAATTAACAGGGTTGGAAGAGACCTCTGAGATCATCAAGTCCAACCCTTGATCCAACCCCACTGTGATTACCAGATCATGGCACTCAGTGCCACATCCAGCCTCACCTTAAAAACCACCAGGGATGGTGAATCCACCACCTCTCTGGGCAGCCCATTCCAATGCCTGATCACTCTCTCTCTAAAGAACTTCTTTCTAATATCCAACCTAAACCTCCCCTGACAGAGCTTGAGCCCGTGCCCTCTTGTCCTATTGCTGATTGCCTGGGAGAAGAGACCGACCCCCACCTGGCTACAACCTCCCCTCAGGTAGTTGTAGAGAGTGATGAGGTCACCTCTAAGCCTTCTCTTCTCCAGACTAAACAACCCCAGCTCCCTCAGCCTCTCCTCACAGCACTTGAGCTCCAGTCCCTTCCCCAGCCTCGTTGCTCTTCTCTGGACCCGCTCCAGCACCTCAATGTCCTTCCTGAACTGAGGGGCCAGAGCTGAACACAATACTCGAGGTGTGGCCTTATATTATAAACTATAATAACAGAGTATTCACCCAGCAAATTTTTTTACATATGACTTTAGTATTCACAGCATGTGAAGAGCAACATCCTGCCTCTGCCATCCAAAGAAGGTTATTCTTAGGCCCTCATAGCTGAGTTTGATCATTTCATAGAATGCAGGTTTTTAAGGGTTAGTTTTCTGTACTCATGTCCCTTGATGGTCTACTGTGAAAAAAACGCTACTTCTAAGAAGGCAGCAGTTGAAGTTACATCAGCCTACACTCTGCAGCAAATTTCTGTGTTTTAGGAAAATAAAGAGCATCTCTTATTCTCCCAGCCTGGTATGCAGTTGTCAAGAAGTCAGATGAGACATTATTTGCCTTTTAGAGCACCGGATGGCTTCCCAGTTTTAGACAGACAGAAGTGGTTTTGTACTTTGGGAAAATAAAAATTTCATCCACTCTCAACTGCACCACTTAAACACGCTAAAAATAAAATTTCATTGCAAGTAGCACTGTAGCATATAGACTTGACTGTGAATAGAAGAAATTACCTTTTCTACATTAAATTCTGACAGTTGTGCCATCTCCATGAATGGGTTTTATAAGCCTGAAGTTTTTACTTTGGTACACATTTTAAAAACACTTTTTGTGTAATTGTTCAAAAGCTTAATTTGTCGCAAATTGTTTAAAAGGTTTAATTTCTATATATAATCCATTCATTTTTATGAGAAATTTTTATGACCTTGTTGCTAAAATGCTCTAAAGATTCGGTATTTAATTTAATGGTAGATATTTCTCTTCCACATCACAGAATCAAAAAAACAAAGACACAGAGAAATGCTTTCTACAGTTTCTCAAAGGTCAAATCAGTCCTTACTGTCATATCACAGCCTGCAAATGCCTCACAAATAGGGTTACTGCCATTGAAGTGCTACAGCACTTGCGAAGGAGGAAGAAGCCATACTAGTAATGAGCAAAAAAAAGCCAATGCTTGCCAGGGATATAGTGAGGAAGAAGAATTTGGCCTTGCCCTAGATTGCACATAATAGTTTGTATACGAAATACCAACACGTGAGCTGCAAAACCAGCTGTTCTCCTGAATGCCCATAAACACAGTTGACGCTGTCAGAATTGGTTGGATTTGGCCACTTGCTTCATGACACCTTTTGCGAAGCCCAGGAAAACAGTGGCTGCAAGTAGATGCCTTGCCAAGGCACTCCAAGGAAAGCAGCTTGGCCTCTGTGATTTGTGGTTATAATACTATGTCTTGCCATCAGAACGAATGTATATCCCATGGTATCATTGTTTGGAAAATCCAGTTGTGTTAATTTCTCCCCAAACTAATGACAAAGTACTGTTTTTTAGGCCCCATTCACAAAACAGTTGAGATGAAAAATTAATTCCTCAGCAGAGAGGCAGCAGAAAACACAAGCAACAGCAGTTTTTTCCAAAGCAATTGGATTTCCAGCTCTTTTATCCCCCTTGAAGGTCTAAACAATGAAAACACAAGGAAAGGTAGATTCAAAACACTCTGTAAAACAAAGAGTTAAAATGGCAAATAAAACCAGGTTCTGTAATGAGTTAAAAGAAAAATGTCTCTGTGTTCTGATTAATGATGAGGGACACCTAGTGCTGCTGCGCCTGTCTCAGCAGTACATGACTGGTACATCAGGGTAATGTCTAATAACTAATCTTTGACACTAGAATTAAGTCATTTTGCAAGAAAGCAGGTCATTAGAAGATAAATTGAAATATAAGTAATACTATCTCTATGGAGGATTGTAAATTAATTGGGTTTTAACAATAACATTTGTGTATTTTATTAAAGCAGTGTAAGAATTCAGCAAAGAAAAGAATGTAGCAGATAAACAGGGCAGGTGTTGATGATGCAAATGAAATAGATGACAGATGGTAAGTAGCACGATCACTCACTGTGTGTGTATAATGGATAGAGGTAATCAAATTCCTTTGTGAATTGGTGACTTTCTTTACATCAAGAACTTTAACTGTGCCATGCTTATACAGCTTCTCCTTAAAAATTACCTCCACTCCTTGTCATTATCCTGAGGTGCAGGACACTTGTATTTGCATACTTTCACCAAAAAAAAAAAAAAAAAAAAAAAAAAAAAAAAAAAAAAAGCCAGGCATGCAAATAAAACCCCACCTAGGCAATCAGCTACATTTTCAAAATGGTTGTGGGATTCTGAAGAAGCTCCTGCCATCAAAGAGCAGCTCACCCCTCTGAGCAGTTCAGGTGACCCCCAGTGTAAAGCTTTTTCTCCATCCCTGTGGATGAACTGCTGGCTGAATATGACCCTATGATGTGGTTGCTGTCCCCCAAATGCCAGTTCATGGTCCTTTATCGGAAGGGAAGGGACAAATAAATGCTGTAGCAGAATAACCTGACTGTTGCTTGCTAAGTTCAACTCATTCCATAACAAATGAAATGATTTTTGAGGGAGATTTATTTCACGGCTATGCTTGGTGATTTGACATATACTGCAAGAGAAAATCATCAGGCTTTAGATGCAGAGATAGCACATAATTATATATCCATCACACACACATGCAAACGCAGAGAAAAAGCAAAGAATGCCTGAACCAGCACTTACTTTACAGAAAGCTGCCTCTGTTCTGAAACAAACAAATAAAAAGAGCAAAAATAATTGATCAAGGACTTCAGACATCACATCAGGAGCCAATCTATTAGCAGAGCAATTTCCAGGATGGGTACAAAATTGTCTGCTGATGGAGTAGATGGGAAATATTAACTACACTCAACACTTTCTTAGTACTCTGCATTTCATCAAAACAAAGCTATGCCTTTTCCACAAGAGTACTCTGTGCACAGCAGCGTTAGGAGAATGCCTGCAAGGTATTTCTATGGTTGCTGGTGAGGCCAGGTTGACATTTTGGTAAGTGAGTCTTTGGGAAAGTGGCAGAAGTGCCAGATTAAGTTTACCTTTTTCAAATGCAAATCTCTTCTGGAATTACTGGTATGGGAAAGCTGAAATACAGAAGGAAGTTAACAAGAAAGAGGAACACCCTTACAACATTTTGTTTCTTAACTTTTCAAAATTCCTGCTACCAAAGAGAATCTAGAGAAATAGTCTGATCATCACTTGTTTGTTCATCAAAAACCTTATTGTGTGGGGAGTAGGGAAAAAGAATAAATGCAGAAGATACCTTTAAATTAATTGATTTGAGGAATCTTTCTTTTATAAATTACATGGGCCTTTTCTTTAAGCACTTTTTGAAAACCCAAAAGCTCACTGAGGTTAGAATAATGGTCTGCATTCAGAGAACTGAATGCATCCCTATTCCAGTATCAAAGCACAGATTAACTTGCATTTACACTATGTAGCAGTTGCAAGAATGACCAACGATGCAACACTTCTGTACTGTGTGCTCTCTTAAATGAAAACTAAGCATCTGTGAGGGAAAAAAGCACAAAATAATCACTTTTTCACCTTGACCCCCGCCATGCCAATGGCACTTGTTCTTGCACTGACATTATACCATCATATTGGTCTCATTAGTGGTAGGTGGAAGCTAGAAGGGTTTTTTGAGATGGAAAAAGCATAAAAGCACTTGCATCACTTGTCCATGAGCTTCAAATGGAGCAGAGTGAAGGCATCTGCCTATGAGGTGGGAGACTGATAATCACAGAGCAAGGGTTGGACAATGTCAGCATGCCTCACTGGTGCTGCTCTAGAATTCAACAGCAGTATATATAAATTAGGTCTGCCTCCACTGTCTCTTTTTTAAGAGGTGTGATATTATTTTAATGCTGTATTCTAGTAACCTCCTTGCTAGTGGTTAAGGGAGAGTAAAAAAGTAAAAATCTTTACTTGATTTGAAGAAATAGGTCATGCTTTTGATAGTTCGTTTTTGGAAGTCACCATGCCAGACATAAAATATATAAGGAAGAGATGCAATAGGAACAACTATCTATCTAGGAGATCTTCTAGTAAAATGAACTTGGGAAAGAAAGAATATCAGATTAAGAGAATTACACAGTTTTCTCCTTCTAACTTAATTAAATATATGACTGTTTTGTTCCATGCAGATGTGTACCTTTGCTTTTTTTTTTTTTTTCTCATTACTAGGTTCAGCAACTTTTCTTGGAAGAGACAATATTTATGGCCTCACCAACAACTTCTAAGATTTATTTTTTTGTAAGGTCTAATTTCTAAGTGACCTTCATTATACCACTTCATAAAGGTAAGAGTCACCCTTCTGGTACCTTTGAGCAAAGCTCCTTTTGGTACTAGGACATTTTTGAAAATTGTGAGAGGAACAGGGGATATGCTATTTTACCCAGAATGTTTTAACAGCATTACCTGGTTTGGCTGGCTCTCCTCCCAGAGTTGGTCAGCTGCAACCTACATGGGAACCAAGACCAGAATATTACAGAAAGGTTTTTAAATAGTTTCACTCAGGACTCTCCACCATCACACTGTTTCAAACGCTGAATATGATATATAGTGGCTGTGGATGTATCTTCCATATCTGAATCTGGGGGTGAGGAGGCAGGGGAGAAAAAGACTTGTACTGTTACAGGGAGATAGGAAGAAAAGAGGTGTAAGAGAAAATGCCAAGCAAGGGATAGGTGATTTTTCGGAGTCACTTTCAGTAAAAGCTCATCCCTTATAATGACAAGATGATTTTTTTTGCACCTTGTTACCGCTTGGAGATCATCATATACTGACAGCAAGTCCAGTTTTCACATTCACCTAATAAGACCTAAGCCTCTTCTGCTTCAGCACGCTAGTAATCCACCTTGCCAGCCCCAACAACAAGCTACAAATCTCCCATTCAGCATTGTAAGAGAGCTGTAACAATAGCCTGAGAAGAGACAGTGAGTAATTCAGTCTCAGGAAATACTTTGATAATAGGTATAAATTTGTTTTGTTAACTGCTTCAGCAACAGAAGCACTTGATTTACAATTGCTCACCACACCTGGTCTAAATATCTTCTTCAAGGTTGTTGGATCAGGTGGCTAAGGAAGACTCTTAACTCATCCACCATGTAGTATGTATTTTAAGTCCCTTTATTTGTAAATATTTCCATAACAGTTCATGTAAATCTGGAAAATATTAATAAACTTGGCCTTTTAGGACTACTCTCCAGACAGAAGACAGCACTTTTTAAATTAAAAAAAAAAAACATAAAGCTAAAATAACTTGTTCCTAAGGACTAAGGAAACCCCTAATGTCTTTGGAAATGCTGCTCTGTCTCTCTCTCAGCTTGTTACCGAAGCAGAGCAGATTTTAAATGATTATCCCCAATGAGTGAATTGCCTGCTGGGGTTTATAACACTAAAACACATTTCATTTATAAACTAAATGTTTTCTTCAGCTTGCTGTCTCAAAGCAATCCCCATCCTCTGTTGTCTTATGAAATACCAAGATTTAACATGTTGGTGATGCTTCATACATACTGATACTCCCATTTACTAAATACGTGTATTGTCAATTGTGTTAACCATATTACACCAATTTAATTGGTACTGTTGCTATTATCAGTAATAATAAGAGCAACTAAAGCACTGAAAATACAGCAAATATTTTCTCAGCTGAAGCTCACACTCTCCACTGACCTGCTACTCCTTTTATGTCTCTGAATTTAGGGCAACATAAATGGAAAAGTATAAGACAAGACTATATTTGCAGCTAATTTTGCGCTATGCCACTTAAAGTCCTGTCCTTTTTAATCACAGGAAGCTTCATGCACTAAGGATTTATGTGCAGTTCTATTGCAAGCAAGGGTCTACTCCAGTTTGACCCAAATCCCATTGTAGTCAGAGCAGGTCCACCCTGACAACGTGTGCATACCAAACCCTTTCTGTCCATAGCATGAGTATAATTATTAATCAGCAGCAGTATCAGCTAAAGGTGTTTGAGTAGGAGAATCCTAGGATTTCATAGGTAACAAAAGCTTTTTCGAGAAAAAAAATTAAATCAGAGAAATAAGTTTTCCCACCATACTTTGTAAGATGTTTAAAGAAAACTACAGAGATGAATCATTCTTTATTAAATATTAAGTGGCTCTGAAAGAGCAGTTTCTAAGGGGGCTCATTTAATTTCTAAACAGTCCCACCAGGTTTCATCTCTTCTGAATTCCATGGGGAAAGAGAGATAGAAATTGCATTTAATAAAAATAAAAATCTGACAACAGGAGGGGAAAACATCTTGCAAGTACTGCAAAAAAAAAACCCAGGAAAAAAATAGTAAAAAGGATTATTTAAACAAAAATTAAGAACAACTCACATTTGAATATAATATCTTAGGGCACAAAGCCAAATGCAGATGCATCTAGCCATGTTTTGGAATGAGGCCAAATTCTCTCCATCCCAGTTGTTCAATTTTATAGCAAGGGAACAAAAGGGGGGGGGTGGATATAATATGATCATTTGGTAACCAATGTTTGGGGGCTTGTTAAAGTGCAAGTGAGGGCATTTTCGTGAAAGGAGAGCATAAAACATACAGTGTTCTTCAAACCAAAGGATGATGTCTGTCATGTAGGAAAGTATTTTGTGATTATTTCCAATAGCAGCAAGGCAGCTCAGCACAATGATTTACAAGCAGACATTGTGTCAATCCACTGGGTTTCACTTCACAACCATCTTGAGAAAAATCAAATCTAGACATGATACGCAGTGACAATCCCAAGTATACCATGGCAGTTGTGTTTCTATCTGCAGGCAAACAAACATCAACAACGAGGTTTTTATTGTTCTCTCATAGCACTGATAAAACAAGTCGTATATTTAGCAAATCCCAGTGTCCAGGAATTAACATGTTAAAGCTGGATTTTTGCTCCAGACTGCAATGCACTCACTGGGTCCCCATACCCAACAGGCAGGAAGAGAACCCGACATCTCTGGATTGGGGCAGACCAGAACAGATCATCAGCAATGCCAAAGACCCACGCCCTCACTCTCCCTTCCAGTCACACTCATGCATTTCATAGTGTGGGGATCCCTGGGTGGGGAAGTGACAGCTACAGAGGCAGTATCAGCCTCCACAGACCCAAGGGATATTAGCAGGTAGGTTAAGGCTGATCCTGTTGTCATTAATTTCCTCGCTGTTCTCTCTGCGTGAAACTCTCCCTGGAAGGGTTTTGGGGCAGCAGAGTGGAAGCTGTGTATTCTAGCGGGTGCACAAAGTGACTGGGGCCAGTTGAGGTGGCAAAGAGCCTCTGCCCCAGCCTAGACCTCCATCACGGTGACAGTTTTGGTGGGGGTTGTTCTTTGAAGGGTGGAAAAGAAACTCTGCCTCTCAATGCCTACTGTGAAACTATCAAGAAGCTCAGTTAGGGAAGTTACAGTAATGATTAATAACCCCAGAAATCCGTAGCTGCAGGAAGTCAGAATATCTGGTTGGAGGGACAATGAAGAGTGTTTTTCATACTTGGGATATTCACAGAGGCCAAAGAAACTCTCTACAAGGGGAAACACAGTGTTCCAAATTCCAAGCCTTCAACTGCAGAAGCAATGTGACAGCCAGGGGGTAAGGATTGGTATCAGAGCATGAGTGGAAATAAGACCAAGTGATCAACCAGGGCTGTCTCTGACTCCAAATTACCTTCCTGCAGACAAGGGGAAGGGTGGGGCCAGGCCATCCAGCACTGCCATAGCTAGCCTTGGAGGCCCGGGGACACCTGTGACACATCCTCCCACACAGGCAGAGACAGCAACGTTTTGAGTGCTCTCCAGGCTGTTCTTGGGCACACTTCTTGAAACCTAAATTCAGCTTGAGTACAGGCGGCTGCCTCATAGCTGAAGTCAATGAAATTTCACCCACCTACACCAGATCTGAGCTGACTCTATGAATAGATATGTACAGGGTAGGATATTCAAATTCTGCGGTTGCCAAAACTAGACATCTGTGTCAAAGCATTTGACAAGTGCACTGATATATGTCAGCAAATTGCCTGAGGTACTTGCTAAAAAACTACGGTAACTTTCTCATCCTGAACTACTTCATCTGCACAACAACTAGTAAGTGGCTGAAAAGACGAAATGCTAATAAATGCCTGCCTGAGCATTTCACTGTATGATCGTATTCAAGAAATGAGACTGCAATTTAAATTTTTTTTTGTTCAAAAAACAACCAAACGTCACAGCACTCAAATACAGTACCTTCAAAGCATTGCTACCATGACAAGGAAGGGACAAAATACTTCTGCAATTGCCAATTCAGCCTGTAACCACTGCAGAAAATTCAAGATAATCGTGATCATCAGTCCCAGGGAGCAATCTCTGTGCATCGTAATACTGATGGGTCAAGAGCCCTGTACAGTTTTCTAGCTTAATAATAGAGCTGCATACCAGATTGCTTGAGGAATCCATACGCTGACATTCTGACTTGCTCACCTCAACCTGGCTGTGCTGCTTTTTGCTGGTGTATCTGGATGCCACATTCAAGCAAGAAAAAAGGCCAAACTGAAAAATAAAAAAAAAAAACCCTATTCTGTTTCCTTTTATTACCAAGGGAACTCAGAGCTGGAAAGGGATAGAAGAAAATTCCATGAAAAGGAATACCAGAAGCAGAATGACATCACCTCTGTTTTTCAGGGGAAGAGTGTAGTTTGGATTCCAACAAGATGCAATATATGTGTTCTGTTTTGAAATAAAGGTGGCTTCATAAGTATACATCAATAAAGATGAGCTGCTAAAGAATACCAAAACAGCTGATCCAGGTCTTTTATCATTAGGATTTGTATTATAATTTTTTTTTCCTCTGACATAAAAACCCCTGAACTTGGAATTGCTGCAAAATCAAAATTCTGGGCTCTTCTTCTGCATTCACTGATTAAACATTCAAGAAAAAAAACACCAAACCAAAACAATGACAACAACATTTTTTTTTAAAAGAAATTAAAACCCAGCAGTAATTTTGAACTCAGCCTGAAAAATTAAACAATTATGTAAAAATAAAAAGATAGTCTCAGGGAACAATTAAGTACATAAGTACAGGAGCATATTTTATAAAATAACTGAGATAAGCACAAAAGACAGTTTTCCTAAATATATGACCCCTTCGGGAAAAAGCTAGTTGGGAAGTCTTCAACAACTCTGAGGAGCAGAGCAGAGCAAATGACCCCAGTGCACTGCAGTTGTGACATGGCTGTATTCATTCTGCTTAACAGGTGGCAGCATCTCTTCACAGCACAACAGTGTTTGACATCAGCTGCATTGCACAGGATAGCTATATTTTAGAATTTACTGTAGCTTAAGCTATGTTACTCTGATACCTGCAAGATTTAGTTCAGTAATTTTATGCAGTTGACAAACAGGCAGAACCAGTATAATGTAACATTTATGAATTGCCAATTTCCTCATATAAATACTGCAAAGAATTCTGCAATTATCAAATTATCCAAAGATACTAAATTGCAATTTGGAATGTTGCTTACTTATTAAAGTGATTTATAAATGAACATAAGCACATCAACCTAAAAACTCTAATCCACTTACTCAGCAAAGAAGTTACTCTGCCTAGCGCAGGTGCTTTTGTCATCGTGATACATCAGGAAATTTCACTGTGTTTAATGGACCTCAAACTCACCCTTTCTCTTGAAAATTAACTGTTCAGTTCTTTGATGGAGAAGTGCCCAGGAGGCCTTTCTGAAGTCAGAGATAAAATGCAATCTGTTTGGCTGACTCACGTTCAGAGTTTCACTGAAGTTTAGCACAACCTGAAATCAGCACCCTAGTATTTGTGATATATATTTTTATAAAATATGTTACACTCAATACAAGGTAAAGCAAGCCTTTAGTTACTTCCTTTTCTCTTGCCTACAGGCAAGAGCAACTCCTCTTCCCCAATCCCACTGGCAGGGCTGCCAGAAGCACTTGATCAAGTATTAAATCCAGGACCCCAGAGCAGAGGTGCAGGCTTAGTTAACTCATAGGAAAGGAAGTTTCTGCATATGAAAGTAACTGAGAAGAATCCACCTTGATCCCTGAAATTTGACATTCATTCCTTAAATATTGGATCAAGCCCACAATTTGGAATAAATCAACAAGCAGAGAAGCTTAAAACTTCTTTGACCCCCAGACATACAGAAATGTACATACTAACCAAATGCATATAGATGCCAAATGTATACAGTTAGGTGAAATGTGTTTTATGTAATAGAACATGTATAGAAGCACACATTGCTTTTCCCAGGTCAGCAGTAATACTTTATCCACAAGGATAAGGGGAGAATTTCAGTGGTATGCACTTACACATTGTTGCCTATTGTTTAATTACATAAAAGTTTTTCTTGGAGAACTACATTCATATATATATGTATCTTTTTGATATAATCCCAGTAAAAGAGCAGTAAAAATTTGACAATTAATGAAAGAGTACTTCTATTCAATCTCTTGCATTGTCTTTAGCACTACAGCATCAGAGCACCTTCCAGTAGCGCAGAGAGTGACATGTGTAATACGTTTGCTCTTTCTTCCTCTCCCCAAGAGCAGGATTGGGTGTGGTGTTTTCCTTTCGCTTTTTTATTGAATACATAGACTGTTGGGGAATTTTTTTGTTGGGGAAGCTAGGGTAAGAGGCTTGTGTTAGCATTAAAGTTGTTGAACTCTGTGGCGGTACTTCATCATTATGCAAAAACATTACAAGCTCGTGCAGAGAATAAATAACTTTGTCCTTCGAGAAAATCTTCTTTTAGCCTTATATACAAAGTTGTTCTCTCATTGACCTGCCTTAAGTATTTATTGTGCAGACCACATGCTGAGGGCTGAGTCATGAGCACTGTAAAAAAATTCAAAGTATTGGTGAAAACATGGTCACAGTCATCAACTGTGACCTTCTTAAAAGTTTAAGCTGAACTATCTTCCATTAGTAGACATGCTAATTTATGTAATGAAATGTTGAAACCACTTTATCACCAGGAAAAGCCTGTTAACATTTTTGGGAAAACTCTTCCAACAGAAGACTGGTGTTCTGACTAAAATTAAATTTTTACCAAAAATACCTGATTTCTGTGGAAATCTTGCCTGCTTGTCGAAAGAATAAAACCATGAAAACTTTTTGAAACCCATTCTCTGAAAAGTTCTAGTCACAGGCATAAACTTAGCTTCTTTTCACACATCTTGACAATGTTTAGATCTGTTGACAGTGTTGTTATCAAGAAATGCCAAGGGGACACAGACAGAAATCTGTTTCATGTAGCTCATTTAAGAGAATACCTTTTGCTATCGTTTGCTATCCCAGCACAGCCAGTATGTCCAGAAATAGATGGAAACAACTGTGTGCAAAGGGTGGTTGGTGATAAATCCATCAAAATTAAAATCCAAGGTTCAAAAACCTTGACAGGAGGAGGGATTCAAATTTGAATCTGACAGCAAAATGAAAGAGCAAAATTCTCCAACACTTCCATGTTGATCTGGGGGATACAATCCTAGAAAGTTACATCACAGCCAGGTGCAGGTTGCCATCGCCATGGCAGAGGACTGAGAGGCTCACTGTCACTTTTAGGGATTCATTTTGGCTTATGATGCTGCTACTGCCATTTAAGGCCAGGAAATGTATTAGGATAATACCTGCATAGACAGGACTGGACCTAGCACCAGTGCTGAAGACTGGAAATTGATTTTAGCCTTACGTGTTCAGAGTCGAATCAACTCCTAAATTTCTCTGTTAAGATCTAAGATTCAGAGTAAGTCCATCTCAGATTTAATCAGCAACTATCTGCCAAATTTATTCTAACATAATAGAGCTCCAACTAGCTCATTTGTTTTTAAATTTACATATTAACTAATATCATAATAGTCTGTTTTCAATTACTTATTAAAAAAATGAAACAGAAGAAAAATAAAACCGCCATCACCACCAACAATCAACCAACTAACCAACCAACCAACCAACCAAAAAAAAAACCAAACCAAAAACCAAAAAACCCACCCACACACAAACAAACAAATAAAAAACATGAAAAACACACCACCACCAAAAAACCTTTGCTTTGCTTTAAGTCTTCTCTTTTGATGACCCTTTTGAAACTCACTCTTCTGGAAATTTTAGGCAAACCTATGACTCCAAAACCCACGTGCCTAGAGCGGAGGCAGAATTTCTTTTTTCAAGGAGATGAGCACACTGCAGGATTGAGGGTGCTCCCCATAAAACAAAAAGAGTAAAGGTCAGGCCCTGGAATTTCATTCCCTTCTTTTCAACCTCCTCCCAGCTCTTGCTCTATCAGGTGAGTCAATATTGTGTCAGGTTGCATAGCTTTGGGGTTAACTGAGTTCTCAGGCTCTCTTTAATCATTTTCATCACCACCATGTTGTCAGCTCTGCACAGATGAGGTTTATACTTAAATGAGCTCCCAGGGGAATTCAAACACAAAGCTGCTACTACAGTCTCCTTTCTGATGATGTAAATGGTTTCTTTAGAAAGGACAACAACTGAGCACCTTCAATAGAAAGGGATCAAGAACTGAGAATAGATTTGCTCCTCACTAAGTCACCTGGCATGGAGAGTGCCTAGAATCCACACATTTTGCTAATATCTGCATATGGATATTCTGCTTAGCAATTAATAAAAATCAGTTTTTGGTATCAATAGATAATTTGTGTGAGTTTTAATTGTGCTCAAAGGAATACTTGAATCTGAAGTTCTTTCTGCAATATTTAAGTAGATTATAACAGAATCTTGCAGGAAGAACCTGGAGCTGGAATTGACATACCCAAAATGAGTTTCTTCAATGAGGGTTGCGTTATTCCACATTTCAAAGGAGGATGGGACACACCCTTTACTGGACAGAGACGTTGAGCATTTTGGCTGTGAGCAGCAGCAGTTCTTCAAAATCTTCCTTTTCTTCAGCCAGAGAGGAGCAGGTTCATATATTTGATGTTTGCAGTACAGTCTCTTTAAGCAAGTCCTGAAACTTCATCTTAGAAAATGGCTTAAGCCTCAGGCATGCAAATACTGAAGACAGTTATGTTTTTTGTTTTTTGGTTTTGTTTTTTTTTAAATCTATACTCCTGTCAACATGAATGCTGAAATCTCTGGAGGTAAAAGTCTGAGGCAATTCACCATCAAGGTATCAGTAAACTCTGTTATGAACACTCTGGTGGCACAGTAAATGAACAGAATTGTATGTTGGCCTTGGCTCTGTTTTCTTTTTTTAGATGAATGAACTAAATCAGATGTGTCAGATCCAAGGGACAGCTTGAGTTTTAAAGTTTAAAGGGATGATAAACTTCTTCTCTTTTCTTAGTTTGTGATGAGCCCAGTGGCCTACTGAAAGAAGGGAGGCAAAGGAAGAGATAGGGAACAGACTAACACTGGGTTTGCAGTGTCCTCTGCCTGAGTGTCTCTGTTAAAAGCTCTATCATATAAATCATCTCTGAGAGATCTGCATATCATTTGGTGGCAGGTTGTCTTCCATTCATGCTGGTTTTAGTGGAAATAAGTAATAAAATGTTCTTCAGTCAGCTATTTAAATAATTTCCAAGTCTCAATGTCCACTTAATAATATGTATACATGTAAGACTGGCCTGACTCAGGTCTCTTAGCTATATTCATTCACTAAATAACCCCCTGAAAGAGCCTCTCTCTTTGCTCAGCCAGGGATGGAGCCTATCTTCCTGAGTCAAGAGGTTAAGGTCCCCAGTGACTATTTCTCATGTATTTTCTTCTGTCACCTACTTTTCCCAAATGCAGTTGGTTTTATCAGTGGTATCTTTGGAAAGACAAACTCCTGCAGCAGTTTCTGAAGAGAAGTCTGCCCCATATGCCAGTACATAAGACAGCTGCTAGGCTCCCCAGTTCTCCAGTTAGATGAGTACAGCGAGAGCTAAAGACAGCAAAGTCTCTACTCCCTGAAACTGGTCTGGAATGCAGGAGGTCTGGATTTTATTCCAAATCTGTCACTGATTTACCCTAGGTAAATCTTTTTTATCTCTCATTAGCCTCTTTTCTCTCATTCTTTATATTATATCTTCATTGTTTAAACTCTTTAAGAGCTACTAGTCTTCACATACAGAAAAATAGAAGAACTAAGCTGGCCATTTTACACAATTAAATCATAAATACAGCACTTCAGTTCTTTGGTATACGCATGTATTTTTTAACGCTTTATAAACAATCAGTTAAATCTGCTTTTTCGAAGTAGTAAATTGGCACAGGATATCCAAATGAAGAGCCTTAACTTCTGAGAATCATTAGGAAACTATGGACTACAGCCCTGAAACCCTGGCTGCTTGATCCTACTTGATCCTCTTTGTTCTCTTTCTGCGGAATCTGCTAAGTTGGAGGTATGCTATCATTTCCTTCCATATCCAAAGAGCTTGATAAAAAAAAAATACTCTAAACTTATATAACAAATGCACAAGCGAATTTTAGCTCAGAAGTATTACAGATCCAGAATTGTCTTTACATGTCACAATCACATTTTCTTACCCATGCTTTTACCATGTGTTGTAAGCATATGGCATGTTGGCAATGCATGACAAAAATGCACAAAGTATGGTGTCAAAAAAAATCCTACCAAGAAGTTTGAGAAGCTGCCTATTACTCTCCTTTAAGTAAGTCAGGCATCTTCTAAAGTACCCATTTTCTTGCAAACTGAAGACTCTCTCTACTGTTGCCAGAGGCTTTTATTTTCATACTAAATAGAAACATGCAGCTCTGGAAATCACTTGATATTCTGATTTCTTGCTGACAATAGATACAGGTTAAATTGCCAGCTGGTTTATACCAGTGGAGAGTGTAGACCATCTGGCGTGGTAGGATACACTGACAAGGGGAAAGCAGTGGATATGATCTACCTTGACTTCAGCAAGGCTTTTTACATTGTCTCCATAATATTCTCATGGAAATCCAACAGTCAGTGGACAGTGAGGTGAATCAACAACTAGTTGAATGGAAGAGCTCAGAGGGTCATGATCAGCTGGAGGCCTGTAGTCAATGTCATACCCCAGGGATCAATACTGGTTCAATGTCAACTTCAAGAGATTTTGCCCACAAGAACCCTTGCAAAGTCTTTGGTTCTTTGATACCTTGAGTTCAGGTCTGGAGAAAAACTACACATTTTTCTCTAAGAGACTTCTTTTAATTTGGTGAGAAAATAGGTGTTTTGGGAAAAAGAGTCTTTCAGAACTAACATGCAAACCAAGGAAAAGCATTACAACAAATTACTATAACACCCAGTACAAAGAACCCAATGCACAAAAGCATCGCTCTTAATGCAAGTTACCAGACAAATACCAACCCAAACTTTAGTAAATTGCAGACAATAGGTAAAGTCCTCCAAATTCTGGCCAATTTTCTCCCATATTCCATGCCACTCAAAACTATCCACCTTCAGGACAGTTCCCTGAAAGGCCTTCCTGAAAAATCTCCTTTGTAACTTTAAACATGGTGTGGACCGCACTGAGGACACCTGGTAGACTTAGCAACAAGAACACGCTTTCCTTAACATCCAAGGGAAATTCAAAATTCTCAAAAGCTGTTGTAACGGACCTACAAGAGGAAAAGGGCATGAAAACCTGGGGAAAATCATCATTCCATGTGTGTGTGTGTGTGTGTCCCCCCCGCGACTGGGTATAATTATCAATGGATTTCTGAATGTGGCACCTGAGGTAAGCACAGGAGAGCAACATTGAGCAAACATCCCAAATGACCCCCATTGCCCTTGTTTTTATCCTGTCATAGGCTTGCTGCCTAAAATCAGCAGTTAAACTGAACCTCTAAGACTCAATCTGTGAGTTTTAGGAGGCAGGCATTTGTTTATTATAGAGTGCTGGATTATTTCAGCACACCGGCTGCACTGGCAATCATTACACCAAAATGCACACAGAGGTATCTCAGCTAGACCTTACATGTTTGCATTACCTGATTGTTCATTTTCATTTCCCACATTCCTGTTACATATTGGGGACATTTCCCAACACTTACTAGCATTTATACATATCCTTATGGGGTCCTTGAGGGGCTTCAGCAAGGGTCTGTGGTGGTCATTTCTCTCTGGAACCCCCAAAGTTCTTAGTCACTGGCTTATTAACTCCTTTAAGACAATACATCTGGCTATAGAGTATCTTGGGTGTTGCCTGGCTTGCTGCTGTGGTCCCCTTCTTCATTGTTTCTTTACTTTGCTTGGCCAGCTTCTTTAAATTGAGGCTTTGGTTTCACAGTAACTTTCTATTGTACATTCCTGTTGCAAGATGTTCTTCAGTAGCTTCTGTTACATCTCAAAAATCTGGTATCAAGCAGGTATCACACAGCACAGCGACAAAGCAATCCTTATCCCTCTCCCAAGAAGAAATTCCCTTTCCCTGCCTCCACCAATGATACGAGGTGGTATAAAATAACCTCCAGAATCTAGCCATGCCCCCTCCTGGCCACTGCAAAAATTAGCCATGTCCTAGCCATTGTACCAAATTTTGGATAGTGTCTTTGTGGACTTAAATGGACCATAAATATCCTAGCAAAGTAATAAATCTTAATTTTAAATGTTTTCTAAATCATTCTAGTCACACTTTGACGGAGGAATTCACCTCCCTCAACCAGTCAGTGCAGTTTACATTCCTGAAAGATGTCTTATCATAGCAACTTCATTGCTTTTATACAGATATACACAGAATAACTCCAACAGAAGAGTTGCAGAATGTGAGAGACTGGAATATCAGTGGCTTAAACAATAAGGATACAAGCTGACAACACACAAAGTGACTGCCCCCAGGTGCAGAGGGCATACACACCGATCACTAGAGGCTGCAGGCTGGGTGTTGAACAGAAGACACTATAAGAGGCAAATCCTTCAAGGTGGGATACTGCTTTTTATCACACCAAAGTCCTTGCACAAGTTTCTCAGCTGTGAAAACTCCACTTCTGGGAAGTACCCGGGCATTCACATGTAGCCTGAAGGTATTCACCCTTGCTGATTGGCCATATTTGGCCGTATTCACCCTTGCTGATAGGCCATATTTGGCCGTATTCACCCTTGCTGATAGGCCATATTTGGCCTTCTAACTATGCTGACATGTCTTAGAAAGACATCCAAAGTGTTTGCTGACTCCCAATATTATATCATCCAGTGTACAACTCCTCACCCCGAAGGAGGTACCTGGGCATTCCCACTGGGCCTGAACATAATATTAACCTGATGGACTTTGTGTTTCCCCCACCTTACAGATCAAGACTGCAACCATCACTTTGGTAAGACTGCGACTATCACTTTGACCAACAGACATTGAAATTGCAACAATTAAGTCTCATTGCAGAATCCAAGGGTTGGGACTATGAATCTTTTCTCTCTTTTTGTTTTTTCTTGCTTTCTTTTTCTTTCTCTCTCTTTTTCTTCTAACTTCTTAAAGTTTGCTAAGTTGTCTTACTTTAGATGTTTTAAAATTTGCCAAGCACCTTATTCTACCTTAATGTTCTTAACTTTGCAAGTAAAATTTTGCTATTGAACCTCCTGAGAATTTTGTTGTTTCTCCCACACACCACCCAAAATAATCAAATAACCTTCTCCTAAACCTGTGGAGCAGACCAGGTGTCTCAGTTTAATGAGACTGAAGTTTTTGCTAAGGAGGATGAGTTATGACGAAGAGCAAATTCCTCTCTCTAAGCAGTTGTAAATCTGAAATTAGGATATTCAAACTGAGGAAGTATGGAGAAAGAAAAAGATAACTGCCCTTTATTAAAGGATATATGTGTATTGGCAGAACATGAAAAGAACACAAAAGCAACTAAACACTAATCCTGCAACCAAAGTTCCCTTCAAAAAGGAAACAGTTCAAACCTACTTGGTTTTTTAGAACATATAAACCTGTGACCATGCACAACAGACAGACATCCTTCTCTGCTGCCAAAACATGCAACAGCCATTGGTTAGAGCACCTGCTTGGCTAATGATGGGTTTGAATTCTATCAGACTGAGAAGGGAATTATACTTGGTTGCCCTGTGTTGAGGGCTCCAATTTCCTGGATAAAACCTAGCAGCAGCAATATTTAAGAAAGAAATGGACAGAACAACCTGAAAGGTCCAATCCTGTTGATATTTGTAAGGAACACCCATGACATACTTTCTGGCTGAAGCTACTGAAGGGACAGAACTAGTGGAGGTTTCTGGATCTTCGTTGTATTAAACAATCTGGAAATCAATATTTCCTTGCTCAGTATGGTGCAGGGTGGGAGCACCCTTCTAAATACGTGGGCATCTCAGGAGTGGTGGGGAGGCACACAGAGGCTAACAGGCTCAGGACTTCTGTATCACAACCCTGGATTGCTGTTCTTACCTTTGGTGTGCATCCTGGCTTAGGCCCCCCGTTTCTTTCACCAGGAGCCTTTTAAACAGAAGTCAGGAAACATAATTTTATGGTGACTGTATATTCTGAGCAGAATAGCTTGTACAGTGGTGTTATGCAGCCTGAAATGGATCACAGTTAGAGTTACATTTGGTATAAAACATTCAGACCAGTGCCTTACATGTCAACTCAGAGTTTGCATTTGCACCTAATATTAGTTGTAAGTATTATAGGGACTCTATACTGCATGGTTGAAGGGTTTGATTTAAAACAAGGCAACAAAAAGGCTGGTAAATGGCCTAGTTGCATTTAAAAACGTTCATCCACATCTAAAAAGAAAGTCATGCAAAAATAATCACAGTACTCTAAAATTAAGTGATCAGATTCTATTTGCAAATGTAAATGGATCTGAAATGCAACATTATTAACCAAGTATGTGCTAAAGGGCCCTTTTAATTCACTTTATTATAATCTAGAGGGGGGAAAAATAAGGTACTGCTATTGGTACATTATTTCCGCTTAACACACAAAGATCAGTAATTAAATATATTTCTGCTGGTCTTGTGACCATATGTCTGCAATATGTAAAAAAAAAATTTCTCATTTCTTTTGTTCCCAATACTGACGGCCTGTCAGAGTGAGCCCTCCAGATTCCTCTGTGTTGGTATCCATGGGCTCTTTCTTGCCAAGCTGCCAGTCTGGAGCGTCACACCTTACTGCCTTTAAAGATTGCCCTGCAGAGATAGAGGAAAATGGCAATTTTTACATGATGCAGTCTGGCAGCCCAGGAGATTTGAAGGCAGAGCTGGTGCCAAGATTTACCCAGGAGAGCAAGCAGAGGCAAAAAAGGGAACCTGGGCCAAAAAAAAAAAAAAAAAAAAAAAAAATTAAAACGCAAAGGAAGAGGGGACTTAAAGGCAGGAAAGCATGGCAGAGTGGCAGAGCAAGAATGGGATTTTGATAAAGGGTGGAACACAAGGCTAAGCAATGGACACTACATGTTGTTTGCATGTGTTTATTAAGAGGGTCAGGGTCCTAAAGAAAGTCAAAAGGAAGAGGTCGGCTTTTTTTGCATGCCCCAAATTGTAGTAGATTGCAGAATGTAAATGAGATAATTATTACACCAATGCTCATCAAGCTGTGCTGGAAAGACTTCAATAGCCTGATGAATATGCATGCAAATTTGTTAATTAAGTTAATTATTCTGCTGAAAATTCATTTGTCTTCCAAGGACATTTTCCCAATGATTTTAACATGCTTGTGCCATTAGTCATGCTCCATGTTATTTAACATTAGTTTTTGTCCACTTTTTCTCTTTCCCTTCCTTCCTTCTTGCTTTTCTGTTCTATTCAGTCTCTGTCGTTGCTGCTTTTTCTGTTTTGGTTTGGTTTTCTTATTAAAGCTTTAAAACTAGAT
>NW_020956050.1:231965-244509 GCF_003031625.1 Empidonax traillii
AATTTAAAGAAACAGAAGGGTTTTTTCCTTCTGCGCAACAGAAGCACAGTATTGTTACAACTTCTATGATCACATTCTCGAAAAAAATGGAATCTTTCTCTATCCATTCTGAAATTCCCCTAATTTGAAAATGTGTCGGAGTGCACAATGACTGTTTTACATTTCTAATATGAATTAGGTTTTTTCTACAGCTCCACAGTGTTTAGCTGCTGGTTCCTCTTAAGTTCACTCATTCTTATTCTATTATTCACTTACTCTATTCCATTGCAGATGAAAAATAAATTATTTGGGTTTTTTTCAGCAAACAGTAAAAGTCCCAATATGACCACAGGATGCTTTCTACCTTCCCACAGCAACAAGGATAGCAGAAAAAAGCTTAACAGAAAAGGAATTATAAGAAAGAAAAAAATTGCAGATAATGGAGTTTAAGAAAATTAATTGGAAAGGTTTCTCTTTTGTGCAGTCCTTATACATTACGCAGTCTGAATGGCACTGTAGTGTCAAATAGATTTAAACCAATTAGGATGATATTCTAAACCCTGTAATTTCTGTAATTCCATCTGCTTTAGATGGTTTAATTAGTGAAAGTTGCAAAAGCCAAATATATTAGAACATTTTGAAATCAAGCCCAAAGGCAAGAAATAAGAGTTACCAAAACCATTTGATGTGCAAGTGGGCATATTGCATGCGTACACGGAAAAGGCAGGGGGGGAGAGGAAGGCTTTCTCTTTTCATTTTTTTTAATGGAATATGAGTTTAACAATATTAGTGGTGAAATCCCAATTATAAAAAAAGACAATGGCAACATTGCCATGGACTCCAAAAGGGTAAGAATTTATCCCAAAAGATGATAATCTTTAGTCCTGAGCTACTTTTCTGGCAGGGATATAACTGCTTTCCTAATTACCTAGACCCTATCCTGCTCCTTCTGAAATCAAGTACAAATTCCTCACTGGGAAGTCTGGCCCAGCCCTTCATTTGCAGTATGTAGTTGATGGACTCTACAACATTTCTGACCTTAAGGTGGTGGAAGGAAAAACTGGTCAATGGCCCTTTTATTTCCAGAAGCTCTGTCCTAAAGCAATTGCCTCTGCTGTTTTATATTACCAAATTTTTCTCAAAAAAATGGTGAATGCTCTGATGAAAAACTATATCTCACTTAGCTGGGTGATTATACACAATTTATCCCTGCTCTCATGCATGGAAAAGGGTTACACAAACAATGCATAAAGTCATTTTAACAAACTGGAAAGAATAATGTCTTTTTTTAAAAATGAATTCATCAGAACTTAAAGAATATCTAAAACCAGTTAAATAATTGCTCCACATCATTTTTGTTTAGTGATGGTATTTCTCCTGCAAAGCAACTATGCATTATTATGGACCACAAAGAGCTTCAGTAACTGATGACTGACAGTAGCATACTGAAAACAGGGTGTATGCTATTGAAATGTCTGCCAGCCTCTGATTGAGACACCGTAGGTGTCCAGGGCTATCTCTGCTCAATGAAATATTCCAAGGTAAAACTGTTACTTGTAAAAAGGATGACTTGTCTTTCCCCTGCATGAAAACACAATAATAAAAGTGAGCTATTAATTCATGGTACCTCCTACAGTTTAAAGAAATCACTTTTGTTCTAGCTGTTGTGAGAAATACCAAGTCAATGAATATATCTAACATAAAAGCAATTGTCAAACAGTGATGATGAAAGAAAAATTAAAGGGAGGCAACAATTATATAGCACAGTTAAAAAGAAAGGGGGGGGGGCTTATAAAATGCCTGTGTCATTATAGGGCAACAGCTGTTCTCTGTAACTGTCAGGAAAGGTTTTACTAATAAAATCAGCCACATACTCTTGCATATTTGATTCTATAGCCATTTGCAAATGTGGTACTTCTAGTTAAGAGGAGAAATGAAAACGTTTTTCCCTATCCAGAACCTACACTCTTGGCTTCAACTGAAGTCATATCAGAAGCAACTGTTGAGATGGACACCTCCTGCTCTTGGGATTACTTAGCTGTTTGACTCTTGCTCTACATAATGCAGGCAACCAGCTTGCTTTTGTTTCCATAGTCTAAAAGTTGCATCCAAATGCCGCGAGGACATTGTGCTTGAAGTTGCTGAGAACAAATTAGTCTTTTGCTAGTGACTCCACTAGTGTAAAGCTGTCAGACCATGGACAATAATTTAGGCAAACACCCCTGAAGTTCAGAAGCATCAGTTTTTCAGGTAATCTCAAAATATTTGTGGTCATATTTTCTATTAAATGAGCAAATTTGAGTGTACCATGGATAAAACTTCGTTAGTAAATTTTAAAAGAAGGCAGCATCGTTGCTTCACAGCTGAAAGCCTCCTTCCTTTAGGCAGCTCTGGTTCCTGTGCTCTTGCTTCATATTTCTTACTCCTCTGGACCTTATCTGCACATTTTGGGATTAACTGCCACTCGTTTGTGCTTCACGACCCCAGAGCAAGAGCATCAAAGATTTAGCCATACAGACAACATTAGGCAAACAAGGAACAACAGAAGATCAAGATAAACATTTATACCACAACAAAGCAGAGGTAAAATAAAGAAGATTAAAAAATCCAAAGCTAGGGACAAGAAGGAAAGAACTGAAGATAGCTATTTATTCAGAGCTGTTACAGCAGAACACTACTGTTCCATAAGGGTTAAAGTTCCCTCCACAAGCATGTATGGAAGTTCCACAAGTAAGTGGAAAAATCCAACTCGCATTTCCCACAGGCATAGTCAGTGGAATTAGAGATCAACAAGATGCTTGCTGATCAGTGCTGTGAAGCCAGTCTGTCATCTTCTGTGGAGGGATCATGGGCTACTGTTGCACTGCCTCTCTCTGCTGTTTGGTGTCTTCAAGGCTCAGCTGCCCATCAGCTCTCACTGGCAAAGGCAAAGAGCATAGCTCACTTTCCTCAGTGTGAAGAAAGGCAAAAAAGCACTTCCCTACCTACTGCAAGGAGTAGCTCCTATGCTGATGCCCTTTCTGTTGCTGTAAATCAAATCCTACCAACCATCTCATAGCAAACTCTCGTTTCCTATTCTGACAGCAGCAGCTTCCCCTGTGTAATATCAGGGCCAACAGACTCATCGTGGGGAGACTGTCAAAAAGGCCTCTCTTCCATGCAAATTACATACCCTTGCCAAGCCTGTGAGGTCTGGCTCACCACACAGGACACACACATTCCACAGACCTGCAGTGGCTCTTTGAGCTTTGGACCAGCTCCTGAAGGAGGTCTGTGCCTCCTAGCCCTGGACAGCAGAAGGAGTTACACCATGAGAAGATACTGACACTGAGCCCTGGTGTTTTTCACAAGCCATCAGACCAGCAAGAATGTTTCCATTTGTTTCTTACATGATCTAAAATATGATTGGAGAATGGTTTACTGCCCTGACTGAACATACCATTGACAACATGTACTATTCCAGTGGTAACTTTAGGTAGCATCTCATTCCTTCTTGTTCCTGCTGCTTTCCAAAAAGCACCACTCAACCTGCAGCCAACTTTTACAGACAGAGCTGTGCTGCAATGTTTCTTGTTCCACTGATCCTCAGGGAAATACTTATTGTGTCCTCAGAGTACTTCTCCTCGAGAACAGAGACAATCCTTGCGCTCTTTGCCTCCTCTGCTGCCTTTTCTTTTGTTGTCTTCACTACTTATTGTGGCTGTGATGCAGAGGTAGCAACAGTGGTGATAAAACTTTAAAAAAAACCCCACTGACAAGTCTGAGACTTCAACTGCAAAATAAACTCATAAGGAGAGTTGACTCAGCACACTATTACACCAGTTGACTTCCTTTTTAAAGAAATCCAACTAACCTATAAAAAAAAAAAAAGGTAGTGGGAAAGAAACAGTAATACCTTATCAGTGAATTAGTCATGGCAGATTTGGGCTCTGCTAAGACTGGCAAAGCTACAGAACTATATCTAATCCTTTCACAGTCTTCTAATTAGTATCATAGCCCACCCTCCTTCTGACCACTAAAGCATTCATTGTCATTTTCCCTCTGTGGGAAAGACTGTACTAAATTCACAAACTGCACAAATAGAGTCAAACACATTCAATGTGAGCGCTCCTTGGGATCAGAGGTGGAAATGCCCAGGCAGTCCAGAGGATGACAGACTCTTGTGAAAGACCTGCAAAAGAGGGAAAGAACTTTGCTAAGGGGACATGGGTTGTCAAAGCTGCAGCCAAAGTCAGGCAAAAGCTTAGCATTTCTTGCACCATTTCTGATGGTTGCTACCTTCTATTCTCATTCACTTCCCTATGAAGGACAAATCCATCCTGTTCTGACAGCACAGCTGTGTTGGTCAGAGGTGTGATGGGATGTGTACTCTGACAGCATAAGCTGCCACCATGCTCTCACATGTTATTTTCCCGCAGTTATCATTAACACTCACAGTGAATAAACCTCTTAATGCAGATTGTCGCAAATTCCCATTTGTCTTCTGTTATTTTAGATGGAGAAACAAAATATGTGTCTACATTGCAGTCACAACAAAGACAGAGTTCTGCCCACGGTCCAAGCTAGTTTTAAATCAGCAGCCATGTGAAGGCAGAGCCACTCGACAAACCACAAGAGACAGATCAGCTGCTGCTGAGCATCCCTGATTAGCATGAATAAAGTCAGCCCAGGTACACCACAATTGTGGTAACCACTCTTGGATAGATACACACTTAAATGTGTCACAAGGCTCACGATGAAAATCACTAAAGTCTTCAGCTGAAGATGCTCCTGTGAGTTACTTGCCAAGAGATATTTGTGTTTTCTCCCAAAATCCCAGTACTTTTGAATCATGAAATTGTGTCAGCAATTTCAGCCTCAGGTTTATAAAAAGGAAAACAAAAAGTAAATCTTTAGCCTGTAAAAAAAAAAATCAGCGAGACCTGCCTTCTCAAAAAAATGATGAAACGACAAGTGTCTCGAGAGATTTTTTGAGGGCTGGACGCACGAGCTGTTGCTTAGCATGTTTTGATTTATTCTGCACTTCTTAAAACACTTCATCTGCTCATCTCTGCAGTGAATGCCAGTGAAAGTTTTGCCATGTTTTGTGCTTGCACTAATGTATGCTTATCCACACACTTGAAATTCTAGGAAATACATGTTTCTGAGAGTCCAAAACCTAGCTACATCAACAATTTATACTGCAGAGGTTTTCAAGTTTACTTCAGCAACAGAGCATTTTAAGCTCTGTTGAGCAAACATCAGGTTCTTATCCCACAACTCCTCATTGTTATATTACTCCATTACCCAGTCCAAAAGAACAGGCACACAGTATATTTGAGTTTATGTGATTAAGAAATAAGAGACATACTTGGATGGAGGGCTTCCTGCCCCACTGTGCCATGTGTACACCCAAAGCGTTGGTGGAAGGCCACATGTAGAAGTAGAGAAAGAAAAAAAAAACAGGGAGAAAAGCAAAAAAAAAAAAAATTGAGAAAATCAACAAACCACAGATCCCTAAAAAACATAAAGGATCACAATAGCATTTGCAAATGAGTACATCACTAGAATTACTTGGGGGCAATAATTAACCACATAAGGATTACTGTAAACTGAATATAAACCTTCCTGTACAGATATTGATCTAAATCCACTTTCAGTGGATTTGGTAAGTTTACTTTCAACAGGGAAAAGGTACAAAGACAGATGCTGAAGATATACTACAGTTAATATGCACAGATAGTGTGATGCCAGTTAAAAACGACAATTCTCTGGCAGGAGTTATTCTCAGTATTGTATTTTCTGTTGTGTTATATGAATTACACCTTCTTAGCTTTTTTGAAATGATGCAGAAAAACACAGACTTCTTTGCAAAAGTAAACAGGGCACCTTTTTCAGCTTTTCCTTTCACCCTTCCTCTCCTCACTCCTGCTCCCTCCTGCCCCAAACCCTGTTTACAATTTCAACTGTATTTACTGATCATCAGCAAATGTGTAAACATTCTGCTTAAGCAGGATCTTCACCCTCAAGCTTGCAAATGTTTCTGGGAGCACTGGTGGCTAAAGACAAGGGTTTCAACTAGAGCCAAGCAAGTGCTTAATGTGTGCATCTGTTCTGCAGAAAGGCTAAATATCTAAAATCTTAACACAAGTGCACTGACACTGCAAAATGAAAATCAAATGTCAGTGAGAAGCGAGTGGTTCAAAAGGTTGCTGAGAATCCTATTTGCATTTTATGGATGGCTAATTAGGTCACAAGGGTTAATATGTTAAAGAATGGTCTGTCTATTGTTATGTTGGCTGTCAGAGCCTATCTAAATCAAGCATAACTACAGATTAAGGGCAGCTGTCTTTATCAGCATTTGAGCCCTTGTTTAGTCTCATTCAAAATGAAAAGCCTGATAGTTAATATTTTTAAATATTTTGCAGCCTAACTGCCATTGTGAGTAAAAGTCATGCTGAGGAAGAAAATTATGTCAACGCCACCATACTCTGGTAGAAAGCATTAGACTAACCAGTTAAGTCTGTTGGGAAGTTCCTTGGTTTTTTTGTAAGAAAGGTTTTGTTTTCCTCAGCACCAGTCCAGTATCGCCTTGTTTCAGGAACTTTCTCAATCTGAGCAACACTGGCTGAGGACTTGTGTCCCAACAATAATGGAATGAAAACACTATTCCAAAGCTCATATTCCCCCATTATAGGGAACAGTTACTCATCAGTCTAAGTCATTATATTGGACATATCACTTTAAACTAAGCTTTTGCATCAGTTCTGCCCTCTAATTACAAATGCAGAAAGTTAATTCACAATTGTATCACAAAAAAGGAAGCTGTGATTTAAATTCATGTGTATGTTCTTTAGTAAACGCAACACACAATCTGTTATATTTTTCCCATGTACTGAGAACAAATCAGATGAAAAACCTGATGTACTGACCAGAGATTTCTCTTCATGCCCCCCAGCAGAAGAAAGATTTTTCTCTATGAATGAGTCTGTCAAAGAAGTAAACTGATAGAATTCTCCTGCTTCTTCTTATACAGTAGAGGATTTAATAAAGCTGAGCAAGTACTTCACAGTTCTTAATTTATTTAGCAAGTTTTGATGTCTTCTGTCTGAAATCTGTCCCTGAGAGACTTTTTTTCTGTAGTTTTACAAGAATTATGAAAAAGTGACACACAGGAGTTTTTTTCCTTTTTTTTTTTTTTTTTTTTTTTTTTTTTTTTTTTTTTTTTTTTTTTTTTTTTTTTTTTAATTAATACTACACCTTTAAAAATCATTTTATACCCACTTTTGCTATTTTTCTCTGCTGCCAGTTGCTGCAAAAACCAGAGGAATGTTGCTACCATTTTTATTCTCAACTTAAAAGCCATCCCCATGGCTTATAAACAAACTTTGAACAGCCATCTTATGTGTCAGTATGGGCAGATTCAACTAAAACACAAGTTACTTGCTTTATGTCTCCCTATCACAGTGGTTCTCAGAAGCAAGATTCCAGTAAATCATTGCATTTAAAGGTTTCATTCTTACTCCTAATAATAATTTCAAATTTATATTTCAAATTTATATATATTTCTATAAATATATCTGTTAGCAAACTCTTGTGTGAAATCCAAGCATGTAAATAGTTGGTAAGGTCATTTTGATGTCTACTCATTTCTCCCTATAACAGTATGTATGGAGCAGCAAAGGTACAGCCAAGAAGTCACATTCTCTAGCCTATCAGTCTTACTGCTTGCTTCTCCACGTGTTAGCTCCAGGCTAGGAAGATGACAGGCTTGCTGCAGTTTCCCTGCACACTTCTACAGACCCGTGTCTGCTTCTGCAGAGTGGACTGCAGGCCTCCTCTCCACAAGGCCAATGATCTTACCGAGCAATGAGCCTTCCAGGACAGCTACTGTATTATGGGTTTTGAGGTTTTCCCCCCCAGCTATAAAGACTGTCAATCACAGCCCAGGAGAAGGCATCAAGAGAAATGCTGATGTGTCTAAAATTTGTTACCCTTTTTTTTCTCCAGCTATACAAGCCATCCTCTCACCTACATTCCTCTTCTCTCATTTAGTTTGCCCCGTAAGTTTACGGAAGGGATGGCAAAACTGAGAATTGAGCTTCTGGGCTGAATCATTAGACCTCTGATGTGATGAGCTCTTCAAAGGTATTTGGAAGGAGACCAGTGAGCTTCTATGATTATAGACTATTATTTCCATACTTAAAAGCTTTAGCTGGTCACCTAACAGATCAGAAGAAACTCAATTTTCTTAACTATATCTCCATCTTTGTACGTGTACCATGGCACGTGGGACTTTACTGTCACCTTTTTCTGCTGAAACAACAGAGACTGACCACAGCTACGAACAGAATGGACCACTGTCTGCTTCTGACTATGCATGGAGCTGCTTATCAATCCTCCATCCTTTAAACACTTATTTATTGGGGCTAAACAGCTGAGGAACAGCAGTGTCCACATGCTTCTGTTGCTGCTCTGCATTAGGAACTGATCTAATTAGGAAATGGTGAGCAAGACTTGAAGCTTAATGATGTAAAGCTTTGGGGAAAAGCATAGATCTGCAGATTTCACTGAGATCTGTTTAAAGCTGAAGTTGCATGGCAGCTTGACAAGCCCTGGCTGCAAAGTGCATTCTGCCATACACGCTCCCCTGGACTCGTCATCATTCTCCAACAGAGATGTAATCCTACACAACCTATAGTACTAATGTGCCAAAATGAAATGTATGGAATTGCTTTGATAGATCTGAGAGCTCCACTAGAGAGATAGAGACTGAGTATTGATCTGGCATCATACACAAAGCCCATTGCATGGGCCTTCTCAGAGCGTCACTGAGCCAGAGCTATGGGCTAGGAAATGTCTGACAAGCCCATATCAACTCTCTCCAGGCACAAAAGGTCCACAATGGTGTAAAATCTGGACAGAAAATCAGATTGCAGGCAACATTATTCATTGCTTTCCTTTCCTCACCTCTCTCCCCAACTCTTAAGTGCTGAAAGGCAGCTGAAGAGGGGCAGCACACCAACACACAGTGAGGCTGGAGGCTGGGCAGCAATGCTGCAGCAGCCTGGCCCAGCCATGCTGTACTGTCCCTTTCCTCCACTGTCCCTGGCTGCAGCTCAGTCAGCAAACAGCCACTTTCTCACCACAGCAGTTGGCTTTTATTGTTTCTTTTGGGCATAAAGAGGCCTCTGCCACTTTTTGGTTTATCCCTGGAACAGTGAGCATCCCAGCAAGCTGATGCACTGTTTGTCTCCAGAGACCAAGGCAGAGACTGCATTTTTTTCTTCGAGAAATAACAGGTGCCTGCTCTTTGACAAGGTGAATTTAAGTTTAGCACAGTAGACATACTGAGAAGAAAACAATCCTCACCTGGATTGTGCCTCCAGCATGACAGGCAGTTTCACTTGGTGGTTCCTGTCTGTTCTGGGCAGTTTGGTACCAGTCCTCCAGGTGTCAGCTGCTCCTTCTCCCTATCTTTGGGCTCTCCACTGCTGTTTGCCCTCTGCAAGGAGCTAAGATGGGCCAGATTGCATGCCTCTCTTTCCGCTTGCTTGTTCTTTTTTTCCTGCATGCACTCTACCCTTTCCGAAGATTGCTCCTCATCCTCCTCCCTGCCCCACATCTGTTTTAAACAGATTCACCGCCTTCCTCTGTGCTGTTCACTGCAGCAGCTGCAAAAAACACCTGTATTCCAGCCTCTGAGAGCATCCCCTGCTCCTGGCCCTGAGAGACCAGAGTCCATGGAGCAGCTGCACATCTTCCCCTGCAGCTCCTAAAGTCTGCCCTAGTCCTCTCAGCAGGACATCTGTTTTATGTCCATAATTGCAGCAGAAGTGCCAGAGTTAAGACAAGAGGAAGCACAGTTTGGGGCAGAGGTGTCAGTGCTGCTGGTCTTTCTGGTGGGAGTTTAGGACTGATGAAACCCTCCTGTTTGATGCTTTTTTTCTCCCCTTTAATGTCCCACTTCTTCTGCAGTGCTGCAAGCCTGCCAGGAAGTAGGCTGACCTAGAGAGAGAAACAGATACATTTTTGGTGATGAGAAGGGAGCAAGAAATGGGAGGGTTTCTCACTGGTAAGAAATATCCTTCACGGAACTGCATCAAATTTGGCAGCTCTGAGAAATCTCTCTGGATCTCCTCACCCCATCATATGTCACGGCTAAATGATAAAGCACGCTGTTATGTCATTTAACAACAGTGGCAAAATTCAGAAAGTGGGACACTGCTTTCTCTTGAGTGGTGCCACCTCTCAGCCAAAGGCCAGGTGGGCTGTGGGAGGACTTTTGCCACTGATATTAAAAAATTGCATGGTCTTACCCTCCATCGTAACTGTTGTGAGTAAGCACAGTTGCAAAGTAAAGCAGAGAGATGCTCAATCAACACTGCAAGAAAGAGAAGGGGTCTGTTATGTGGTGATAGCCCATCTCACAAATAGCAAAGCTTTCCACACTGAACAAAAGACTGAATGGTTGAAGTTGAGTAGATTTTCAGATACTTTCTGAAATTTTAGATTTCAACAGGATTATGATGATCTTTTGTAAGGGCCACAATTGCCAAGCATCTAAGCAGCCACAACTAAAGAAGATTTTTCTTAACTGAAATAAAAAAGGAAAAAAAAAAAAGGATTAAGAGAATGCTCTGCTTAGAACTTTGATTCTTGGTGTTATTTCATGTATTAGCTAAATACATGTGTAAATTCATATATATTATATGTGAATTACCACATTTTTAGCTTTTGCTGCTGCCCTGCTGCTGTGGCCTCAGGTAGCAGGGGAGTGTCGTGGCTCTGCTTTGGAAGGATACTGAAGTGTTTGCAGCCCATGACTGCTACCATTGCAGCCAACTGAGACCATTACATTCTCTGTAAAACCTTTACCAGAGGAGGTGCTATTCTGATTGTCTCAACTAACCTCTAAAATTCAATTCTTTCCCCATAATTTCCCTTCTTGCAAGGAAGAGAATGTAATCAGAGCCACCATTACTGGCCCTCCCCCATTCCAACCCAAATAACTCCTTCCACCCTTTTAAGTGTTATGCAAATACCCTACCCACCCCAATATATACAACTCATTTTAGGAACCTAGAAATGGTCAGCTTCTGCATTTATGTTTTTATTTAGTGCATTACATCAGTGACATTTCTTCCATTTTTCCATGTAACTATATAATACTTCACAATAGGTCTTCTTTATACCACAGTGGTATTTTATCATAACTATTTGGTCAGATAGGAGTTATTTTGGTAACAGAATGTATGCATTTTCTACAATTTCTGTACTGTCTAAATAGGATTATCCAACCTCATCATTCCCATACAATGCTTACTAGTGTAGCTATGTTGAATCTTGTGCAAATTAGGAAATCAAAATGTAGAGAGTTTAATTGGCTTGCCACAAGGCTTACCGGGAGTCAGCAGCCAAGCTAGACACAAAAAAAATGCACTAGATCTTTTCTGGATTTGTGATTTCTTCTTCAGGTGCTAGTCCAGTCTGAAAACAAATAAGCACAGGATTATCACCAGAATGTATAATATTAGATAGCTGATGCTATTTTAAAAGTTACTTCAGATAAGGAAAAATATAGCAGCCAGGTTTTGCAAATATGGCAGGTTCCCAAGAGAAGTCTGTGCCTGCTGATGCCACAAGAGTTCGTCAACAGGATAAGCATATACTTCTGTCTCTGCTAACAAGTCATAGAGCAGAATCAAACCTGACATGTTTAAGTACTTTTAATCACTTTTCTAATAGGATCAAATCAATTTTCCAAAGAAATTAGCATATTTTGGATTGTGATGCAAAAGCTGGATTCTGCTCTATTCAATTACAGAAGGGACCCAGCTACACCAGTACACTTATTTCTAGCCATAAGCATTTTTCCATGTCTAAAGTTTTCCATGTAGAAAGTTTTGGTCAGCTGTTCTTTCACTTATTCTGGCCATATATATTTGCTTTACTGCAGAAATTTGTCTAATTTCTGTGGGCACAATATGATTACAGTACTGTGAGAAGTCAGAAAAGATTTTTTCCCCCCTCTAGACTTTTTCTACCCCAAATTTTGATATGTATCTATTTTTCTAGTTTTAAAACAAATAAGCTTACATTTCAAGGGTGTTTCAAAATTTTTAGCAGACCTGAAAAAGCCTGAAAAAGACTGATTTTAAGTGAGACAGTTTGGTATGTCTCCCCCCACCAAATTAAAATACCAGCCTGTGGTTCATTAGAATGCTGCCAACAACATAGCTCAAACTAACCTCTAGTTGTTCTAAAAGGCAAAGTAAAAGCAAAACTAAGGTGTGAAGAAGCCTTTGTACAAAATCCTTACAAAAGTAGCATGATGCTTTTGAACTAGTCTGCCTCAATGCTACTGTCAATCTGCATTGCATAACCAGGGAGTTAACTCAGAAAATGGGAGATACTCGTAAATCGTGCCAGAAACCTAAATCAGATGCAGTCTAAATTGTGCAGCACAGTAAAATCCACTCCTATAAAGAATTTACACCAAACAATCCAGATGTCACCTTCTTCATTCACTGAAGGTGACTTTTCTCACGAATCTAAAATAATTAACAACAAATTGGCCGTATTT
>NW_020956050.1:245133-248430 GCF_003031625.1 Empidonax traillii
GGAAAGGGAAGGGAAAGGAGTAGCAGCTCTTCATGAGAGTTCCGGCCACCCCTGCCGCCACCACCCCACCCTGTACCCGGGAACCCACCGGGAGCTCGCCGGAATCCCTGGATCGCAGTGACCTCTAGGGGTGAGTTGTACAGCTGCAGGGTTCCCCGGCGCCGGACGGACTCTGGAGGATTTATATTGAGGATCGCCCAAAAAAACCACTCCCTGAGGATCTCGCCGGTGCGTGAAGATATTTGACACCGTGACCAAGTATTTCCAAGTATGAATCTGACGCAAAAAGGTTGCTTCACAGAAAAGAGATTAATGTAATGACCTGAGTGAGGATTTGGTCTCGGAGTGGAAGAAAATAAAAATAAAACATTGTCAGACCTTGTGTCTGTTGAATGCACTTAGTGAATGAAAGATGCTTTCCATTCATTTATTCCTACCCAAAGGAAAGTCAGACATAGTCCTGCAAGAACAATAATGCTCTGAAAATACCCCAGCAATCCTTTGCATCTAAAAGCAGGTAATTTGCAATTATTGTTCCAGGAGAGCCCATTCCCAATTTAAAACACTGATAATCCAGTTATTGTTTAGTCAGGGATCCTTTCTCTTGCCAGACCAGCTTTAAAAGTCTGTAAGTCCTGGAAATGTATGCTGACGGGTTATGTTTTAGCACACTCACCACTGCACGAGGAATTAAAAGCTCAGTCACGGTTATTTGTAGAAGTTGTGTAATCAGTTTGAAGCATGCATTAAAAAGCTTTGTGGAATTGGAATAGATTCAGTTAGTGATTTTACTGTTGTTCAGTGAATCTATACTTCAATTTTTAGTGAAAAGGGACTATAAACTGAAGATTGTACCTTCCAGGTCCCACTTCCAGTCCTACGACAGCTGTTAAGGAAACTTTCCTGCCTGACCATCCAGGAGTCACTCTGGCAGTCACACACCTCCCACCTGAGACTTTCACTGATGAGACTAAAGACCCTTTGCAGAGGCAGCTCCAGTGAGCCAACAGGTTCCCCTCTTGACTCCCTAGACACACATCACCGTCACACAGTCAGACCAGTTTTTCTTGTGTGCTCAGCCACAGGTTTCCTATAGCAGGGTTTTAGATGTCAAGTACATTAATCATGGGGCAGTCACATAAAAGCAGCTCTAGTTGGTGCCTCCGAGGAGGGACCCTGAACTAAGCAATCCCTGGGCGTTTATATCCTTGCAGCCCATGCACGGGATAGTCTGGAGTCTTCCTGCTGAGTCCTGCTGAGTCTCAGAGTGGCCAGTCTGTGCTGTGTCGGTGCCACAAGTGCCTGTGCCCTTCGTTGTACAAAGGGTCGGTGTCAGGTCATGGCTGGTTTCAGGGGGTTCCAGCCTTTTCCCCCCGCTCAAAGCACAACCTTCAACTTGCATTACAGCAGCACATCAAACTACCTCTTACCAGGTGTATGGCTCAAGACCAGGTGCCACTAAGGTCCAAATTCCAACTTTCTGGCTATTCACAGGCTTTCCCCCAGAGGTTGCCTGGCCTGTACGGGTATTTCAGAGCTAAGCTTTCACAGAGAAACAGTTTTATGGTGTTTTCATCAAACATGGAGGATTTCTAATGTTAGCAGGGGTGGAATGTGGCTACACATCTGCACACCCTGGTAGAAATGGAGGAGTCTCACCACAGGCTTGCCCATGGTGCCTGAAGACACAACTTACAAAGACTTATGAAGTCTGGATGTTAGATGTTTGGATCCAATGTGTGAGAGCAGAGGAGGAGGAGGCCCAAGAAGAAGACAGAGAGTGTAATGCTCTGTTCACATGGCTGCTGCAGAGTGGGCTTCCACCTCCTTCCGCCATGGATGATCCTTATGTTCAATGGTATTTAGGCAAATGATCTTGTTATTTCCCCAATGTAATTTTATTGCCATTAAAGATTCAATAAACATAAATTCTTTTGGAAGAGAAAAAAGAAACCATAAATGAAAAAGCAGCTAAATAGGATTTACTGGGCACAAAACCATAGACAGGAGAAATATTGCCTAGTATAAAATAAAATTTAAAACAATTTAAAAAAGGTCCAATGCTTCTTTTAGCAAGGAAGAACACGAGCAAAACAGCCTTGCAAATCAATCATCCATTACAAACCAGAACACATTGGCATCTCAGTCTGCAGTCACTCAGGATGGGAGCGAAGTCTCCTGATGCCAGCATTGCTTGAGGCTTTCTGAGACATCTGGTCATTTCACTGAAAGGTGAAGACTCCAAACAGAAGCGAACATACATGAAAATTAATTTAAAAGATGGGGGAAATCATCTCACGAGTGTTGTTGGGATGATTTCAGGTAAGTGCAATGCACTGACTAAGCAACAAGCAGGAGGGGGTGGGAAGTGTAACTGAGCTTGCTGCACAGAACAAAGCCAGCATCCAAAGCAACTGATGATATTTTCACAACCTTATTGGAAATGGTAAAAATCACAGATTCAAACAGAAGTTAAGTGACAAAACACGAGAGGTCACTCTAGAATAGAATTACAGGGGCTGGCAGCTGCCATTAACCCTGTGGGGTGACAAACACCCAACAAACACAGTTATCCTGTAGTGCAAGAAAGTTACACCAGATTGCAAAATGGCTGGGTTTTTTACCCCCTCATTTAGCTTTTGTAACCATAAATAATCATAGAAACATAGAATTAACTGGGTTGGAAGAGACCTCCGAGATCATCAAGTCCAACCCTTGATCCAACCCCACTGTGATTACCAGATCATGGCACTCAGTGCCACATCCAGCCTCAGCTTAAAAACCTCCAGGGATGGTGAATCCACCACCTCTCTGGGCAGCCCATTCCAATGCCTGATCACTCTCTCTCTAAAGAACTTCTTTCAAATATCCAACCTAAACCTCCCCTGGCAGAGCTTAAGCCCGTGTCCCCTTGTCCTACTGCTGATTGCCTGGGAGAAGAGACTGACCCCCACCTGGCTACAACCTCCTCTCAGGTAGTTGTAGAGAGTGATGAGGTCACCCCTGAGCCTTCTCTTCTCCAGACTAAACAACCCCAGCTCCCTCAGCCTCTCCTCACAGCACTTGTGCTCCAGTCCCTTCCCCAGCCTGGTTGCTCTTCTCTGGACCCGCTCCAGCACCTCAATGTCCTTCCTGAACTGAGGGGCCCAGAGCTGGACACAATACTCAAGGTGTGGCCTCACCAACGCAGAGTACAGGGGAAGGATCACTGCCCTGCTCCTGCTGCCACACTGTTCCTGATCCAGGCCAGGATCCATTGGCCTTCTTGGCCACCTGGGCACACTGCTGGCTCATGTT
>NW_020956050.1:248622-253401 GCF_003031625.1 Empidonax traillii
CTCAATGTCCTTCCTGAACTGAGGGGCCCAGAGCTGGACACAATACTCAAGGTGTGGCCTCACCAACGCAGAGTACAGGGGAAGGATCACTGCCCTGCTCCTGCTGCCACACTGTTCCTGATCCAGGCCAGGATCCATTGGCCTTCTTGGCCACCTGGGCACACTGCTGGCTCATGTTCAGCCTCCTGTCCATCAGCACCCCCAGGTCCCTTTCTGCCTGGCTGCTCTCCATCTACTCTGTGCCCAGCCTGTAGCGCTGCAGGGGGTTGTTGTGGCCAAAGTGCAGGACCCGGCACTTGGCCTTGTTGAACTTCATCCCATTGGAGTCAGCCCATCTCTCCAGCCTATCCAGATCCCTCTGCAGAGCCCTCCTGCCTTCCGGCAGGTCCACACTCCCTCCCAGCTTGGTGCTCCATTCACCAGCACTCTCTGGGCCCTCCAGCCAGTTCCTGACCCAGCACAGAGTGCCCTGTCCAATCCTTGGGCTGCAGCTTTTCCAGGAGTATAATATGGGAAACAATGTCAAAGGCTTTGCTGAAGTCCAGATAGACCACATCCACAGCCTTTCCCTCATCCACCAGGCAGGTCACCTGAGCAAAAAAGGAGATCAGTCAGGTCAGACAAGACCTGCCCTTCCTAAACCCATGCTGGCTGGCTCTGATCCCTTGTCCATCCTGTAGCTGCTGTGTGGTTGCACTCAGGATGATCTGCTCCATAACATTGCCAGACACTGAGGTCAGGCTGACAGGCCTGGAGTTTCCCGGGTCCTCCTTTCAGCCCTTTTTGTGGATGGGTGTGACATTTCCCAACTTCCAATCATATGGGACCTCCCCCGTGAGCCAGGGCTGTTGGGAAATGATGGAGAGTAGCTTGACAAGCTCTTCTGCCAGCTCCCTCATCACCCTAGGATGGATCCCGTCTGGTCCCACGGACTTGTGTGGATCCAGGTGGCCCAGTAAGTCACTGACTATGTCCTCCTGGAATACAAGGGGGCTGTTTGGCTTCTTGTCCCTGTCTACCACTCCAGAGGACAGTTGTCCTGAGGGCCACCTGTCCTACTGGCAAATACTGAGGCAAAGTATGTGCTAAGTACCTCAGCCTTCTTCTCATCCCTGTTAACTCTGTTATGGTCACTGTGCCCCAAGAAGCCTCTGACCACCAGCCACTGTGCCCCACCAGCCCCTCTCTGTTTGTAAACAACAGATCTAGTGGGGACCCAGCCCTGGTAGGTTCATTTACCAGCTGGAGCAGGAAATTGTCCTGTCTACACTCCAGGAATCTCTTAGACTGCCTCTTCTCTGTCGTGTTGAGCTCCCAGGAGATATTGGGCAGGTTGAAGTTGCCCACAAGAACAAGGGCTGGCGACTTTGAGACATCTGCCAGCTGCAGAACAATTCATCCCCTTCCTCATCCTGGTTGGGTGGTCTAGAACAGAATCCCATTAGGATGTCAGCCTTGTTGGCCTTCCCCCTGATTCTGGTCCACAAACACTCAACCTTATCGTTGGTGACCTCAAGTTCTACAGAGTCAAGAGACTCTCTAACACATAAAGCCACCCCTCCACCTCTCCTACCCTGCCTATCCTTTCTGAAGAGCCTGTAGCCATCCATGGCAGCACCCCATGTTTATATATCCCTGTCTAAAACTGGCTACTCTATTTTTTTCTTTTCTCTCACTGATATTCAAAAATAAAATTAGATGAAACCAGACTTGACCTAACAGCAACCAAGGTAGGACTAACTCCCAGAGGAGAAAAAGATGGCATCTTCATCAGTTATGTTCATTTTTTGGGAAAAAATATTACAATATTACCACAATAAGTACTGCAGCTTTGCTTAACATACAGGGATTATCAAATGGGGAGGGGAAGGAGGGTGGGAGTGGGTGGTTTCACTAACTAACCAAAAAACAATAATAAAGGGAAAACAACCAAATCCAGCAACAGAACCTGACAACAAAGTCCACTAATGTCCCCTGAGTATCTTTACTCTGCCTTTCATAGCTTTTAATCTGCCTTTGCAAATGAAATCTCCTCTGCCATGGTTACTTTTCTTCTACTGGGTTCCCAAATACACAAGGAATTGAGTTATTGCCTGTTTTCTCAGCTGTGCAGTGGTGCTGCCTTCGTTAAACATTGGCTCTCAGCTCTTCCCTCAGATTTGCAACTCTTCCTGCAGCATACAGCTTGATTTCATTGAAAGAAAGCTTGTCATTTTGTTATTAAAATTCACATTTTTAAAGAAAGAAACTGAAACCTCTTTTCTAATTACCTAAATTCGTATAAACTAATGATACTAGGTTGGTTATGAATATGCCAAATTCCTGGGGAAATTTGCACTTCATGATGGCTTTGTGTGGGCTTGCAATAACAATACACTAAAAATATGAGGTGAAATCTTGGCCTCATTTGAATCAATGGGGTTTTTTTTCTCTTTCAGCTTCCACAGGGCTGTGCCGTGATGGTGCCTACTGAATTCAGTGGCATTATCTGTTCGATTGCTGTGAACACGGCCATATGGACATATCCTTGGCCACATGTCATTACAAATGAATATCAGCTTGTTTTTCCCTGAAGAATTATAAAATGTGTATCCTACGTGATGGTACCATAAAATACTTGGCCAAAGTCCCTGCTCCCACTAAAATCAACATTAAAGAATTATGGTGATCTCAAAGGGACAGATTTCATCCTAAATATGCAGAAGGGTAGTTCTCTAATGGGAGAGCACAGGGGAGTTACTTAAACTTGAGTCCTGGAAGCAGCTTTGGTGCTGAGTTTTCATTCATGCAGCTATGCAAGTACAGTGCATTGCCTTTTCACTGCTCTTTCTGAGCCTTTGACTGCTTTACAGCATAAGTGGTTTCTGCTTTTTGTTATGCAGATTTAAGATTTGCCTCCCCCCACTCCCTTTCCCCTAAAGTAAGGGACACCTGTCAATTCAGTGGTAACTAGGTAAAGCTGAGCAGCTAATGATAGTCATGGGATTAGGTAAGACTGAGTCTAGCCTCCATTTTGCCAGTCATTTATGGCTTCCAGCAAATATCTTTAGGAAAGGGATGAACAATTTGTCGCCAGAAAAATTATGATGATATTGGAGAAAAAGGGAAGTAAAGTAACAAATATGGAGAAAATAGGAGCATGAGAAGGAGGAGGAAATGTCTCTGTGTGAAAACATAACATACAGCTGGGGAGAGTCTTGGATGTGTTCCACTTCAGTCAGCACCAGGGCAATACTCATTCAGCCTTAAGAAGGGCATCTCAGTTCTTTCCAAGATGTGGACCGTATAAGTATGATAGAAAAATTTCAGCCCTAGCACTTGTTTAGGTTGTTGGCTAAACTGGCCTCACTCACTGCCCTCCTTCAGCTCCCTCTGTTGCTTTCAACGCTCCAGTAAATTAAAGCAGCTCTCTTAAGGCTAGGTACTCCACAGCTATCATCATCTCCTGGCTCTCTGTCTGAGCCTCATAGTCTCAAAACTTATTTTCCAGACTTATCTTTAGGCATAGCATATTGCAAAATCAGTGGGACCAATTCAGATTTCAAAGAACAATAGAACGGCTTGGGTTGGACCTTAAAAGTCATCTCATTCCAACCTCCCTGCCATGGGCAGGGACACTTCCCACTAGACCATGTTGCTCAAAACCCCATCCAACCTAGCCTTTGAACACTTCTCTGGACATCCTGTTCCAGTGCCTCACCATGCTCACAGTGAATAATTTCTTCATAATATCTAATCTAAACCTACCTTCTTTTGGTTTAAAGCCATTTTGATTTTAGGCAATTTTAACCCATTACCCAGGTAGGGTTTCTTTGGCAGGCTGCTTGTAATGATAATTAATTGATCTGCTGGATTGCTCAAGAGCTACATGAGCTTTACAGACAGTGGTCTTAACCCCTCTGTGGTTTACATTCGCTCAACTGTTCCAATTGCCTCCATTGTGTCTATGCTGCAAGTGCTTGCCATAAAGAAATTAAAGCACCTAAACCAAAACAGATTTTTTTAAACAACCAAATGTTTTAACATTTTTATTGTTTCAGGTGTGGGGGGGTTCTGTCTAGGATTCAAGGTCTTTCCAGGTTTCAAGTAGTCTGAGGTTTGTCACATCCATAACATAGTCTTTGAAGTCATGCACTGAACTCAGGGCATGCCAAATAGAGAAAAAAGGATCCCTGCCCCGTCACATCTGCAGTTTCAATAGTCCAAGACACCAGGTCAATAAAACAAATGGTACAGGAAAGAAGAATGAGGTGGAATGGTGGTTTTGAATACATTAGTGATTCAAATTCAGGACAAATGAGGAGAGTATTCAGATTAGGATAGGACCCATATTTTCTTTAACCTAGCCTACAGTTTTAAGACTATTATAATAAATCACTCCTTGAGCAGGCATAGACTCAGACTCAGGCAAAGTTAGTTGTTGCTTTCTAGTAATGTAGGTCAGACTAGTAAATATCAATTACAGTGAAAACTTATCAACACGTATCCTACTCTGGGATCAATCAAAGCGTGCTCAGAATAGAATGACAAAGATAACACTGCTTCATGCTAGAATAACCCGCTTTCAAATTTTAGGTCCAGTGTCACCACAATTTTGTGCTTTATTTTCTTTCCCACTCCTTGTGTTGACTGCAGAGTTTTCAAGAGCTGACAGATTTTTTACATCCTTGAGAACAATCAGTGGGATACATATTAAAATCCTGTAAGATTTTCTAACCCCACATAAGCTCTGGAACATTTCTCTTATTTCACAAAACTGAGTCTAGAGCTTGGAACATC
>NW_020956050.1:254325-258329 GCF_003031625.1 Empidonax traillii
TTTATTTTCTTTCCCACTCCTTGTGTTGACTGCAGAGTTTTCAAGAGCTGACAGATTTTTTACATCCTTGAGAACAATCAGTGGGATACATATTAAAATCCTGTAAGATTTTCTAACCCCACATAAGCTCTGGAACATTTCTCTTATTTCACAAAACTGAGTCTAGAGCTTGGAACATCTAGTCATTAGGATAACATCGACATGCAAAAAGTAACAGCTCAGGAGACGGGCAGGTGAGTCTGCTGTTATTCAGCTTTAAAAGTACGTATTTCAAATTATCCAATAGTTAACCTAATGTGACAAGTGTTGATGGTAAGCATGAAATGAGTTTTTATGCCTGCCTAGTCCCTGCTAAAAAATTGCCAGCACTGAACTGATTTTGACTTCAGTCATAATATCTCCTCTTAAATATATCTGCAGCAACAGGCTCAAGGACTAAAATTGATTCTGCTAAATAGAACATGCATGCCCACGTTACCATTGACATTCCCATTGAAATTTTGCTCACAGGTAAAATTAGGATCCAGCTTCACATTCCCAAAGCATCTCTTGTTATTTCAGTATGCTAATGGCAACACTCATCACAACACTGGTATTGCTTCGAGTGCCTACCTACTCCACAGGGAGGGGACTTGGTCCTTCAGAGCTTTCATTCCACCACATCTCGAAGGTTTACATCTCCGCTGGAAAAGAAAAAAAAAAAAGAGGGGGGAAACAAAGCATAAACATTTATTAGCAGATTATGTTATGTGATTGCTGCAACACAAAGACGTGGAAGAAGCAGCCATCACCTGCTATTTTGAGACTCAAATTACAGTTCTTCAGGGTTCTTTAAGTGGACACTTTTATCTTTCAGTCGTATTCCCGACCTGTCTTTAGCAGCACTTTGTCTTTTAGGATAAGCTAAGCAAAGTAGAATTTGTTTTGTTGTTACTGTTATTATTAATACTGTAGATTGACATCTGAAGGACAGTTTTCCTCAGGGAACAACCTGAAATGTTTTTCTGCAGTAGCATATGTTCGTGTGGCAGGGGTAAGGCATTTGTTATCAACTATATGGTAGAAGAATGCTAGACAGTAAAACAAATTGTAAAGAGCTATGTGAGAAGAGCGAAAACTTTGAAAGATGGAAACAATCACGATGTTTAGGTATCACTTTGGTGAGGTTTGATGCTCAAAAGCATTACTGGGAAATTGAATGCTTGGAGTGTTTGATGTTGGATGCTTGAGATATTAGATACTGGGGATACTGTAGGTTTAGTCTGAAATATTAATTTTCTTCACAAATGGTTTTTTTGTGAGGTGAAAGAGCTATTGAAATAATTCACAGTCCAAATGCAAAAGGTCAGCACTAAAAAAAGCCAAACCAAACCAAAAACCCCTGAAGATTCGAGAAACCTAAACTGATCTTCCTGGTCTTCCTTATTCTGTTATTATGTTCTATTATTCACTCTAAGACAGATGACATCTGTCTGTCATGGTGTAACCCCATCTGGCAACCAAACCCCATGCAACCACTCACTCAGTCACCCTTGATGTGATGGGGAGAGAGAATTAGAAGAGCAAAAGAGAAAAAATTATAGAGTTGAGGTGAAGACATTTTAATAGGTAAAGCAAGAGCTGCATGCACAAGCAAAGCAAAAAAAAAAAAAAAAAGGAATTTATTTACCACTTCTGGTTAACAGGCAGGTGTTCAGCCATCTCCAGGAAAGCCAGGCTCCATCATGCATAATGGTGACTTGGGAAGGCAAACATCGTCACTCCAAACATCCCCACTTCTTCCTTTTTCCTCATATGATGCCATATTGTCTGGGATATCCCTTTGGTCAGTTGAGGTCAGCTGTCTCACCTGTGTCTCCTCCCAGTTTCTTGTGTACCCCCAGCCTACTCACTGGGGGATGGTATGAGAAGCAGGAAAGGCACTGCTCAGCAATAACTAAAACATCCCTGTGTTATTTATGCTGTTAACACCACAAATCCAAAACATGGCCCCATACTAGCTACTGGGAAGAAAACTAACTCATACCCAGCCAAAATCAGCCCACTGACTTACAAGGAAATGGTTGATTTTTTTTTTTTTTTTTAAATATATTTTATTATTGCAACCACTGAAACAAAACAAAAAAGGTACCCTTAGGAAGACAGAAAGGTTCTCTGGTGCCATAGCTCCTCTGAAGAATTTCTCTTGCTGATAGAGGCCAGTTGAAAGCCACCAGGATCAATAAATGCCTGCTCTGCACCAGACCTAAGGTCCATCTTGCTCAGCATCTTGTCTCTGATACTGTCTGAGGGCAGACATGCAGAAAAAACAACGGGTCAGGTGGGGACAGACTTTTCCCCAGTACCCTCATCCTGCTTCCAGTGCAGAAATCTCTGGGACTTCCTGAGTAAAAGCTAATTTTTTTTTTTTTTTTTAATAATCACTAGTGGATTTTTCTTTTACTTGTCAGTCCTCTTGGAGCATGTTGACTGTGTTCCATCCAGGGAACAGCACTGCATTTTACCCTATAATTCTTAGTTTTCTCTAATTTTTACCCCCAGCCATCTTCCCACACTTTCATACCAGCTTTTGTTATCTGTCACCAAAGAAAGTCATATTTTTAAAAACACTGTTAAGATTTTATCACCCTGTTGTTGTTATTACCCACATAATAGGAATTCTAGTCATCAATCTGATTATTTTAGACAAAAGTAAAAAGGGGCTCTGCATGTCCAGTTTCCAAGAGGCTCCCCTCTGAGAGACTAATGTAGGACAGAATGCAATCTCTCTATCAAGTGGTCTCTTTGCTGGATAAAGTGATCACCTCCTCTACTATTCTTTTTATCTTTCTGAATATAGCACAGAGCAGCAGCACTAAGATTGAATTGCACAGCTCTCAGATAGCAAACCCAGAGGAATACTGCTTAAATGACAGAAATTATCACACATTACCACTTACACAAATTAGTGTAAAGCTTGTATCATGATGTGTGTCCTTCAGCTTCACAGGAGCCCCAGTCCCTCCTCACTTTTGTTAGTATAAATCTAGAATAATTTCATGGAAGTCAGTATATCATACCTGAATACCTGTCTGCAGCAAGGAGATCTCTGCTCAAGGTTACTACTTCATTAATTTCTGATTCTTTACAGCTGCTGAACCGCTGGTTACTAAAACATTGCATATCTAGAAATTCAGGCATTAAAATGACACTAACTACATCAACTGCAAAGAAAAAACGAACTAGAAATATCTGGATTAATAATTTTGGGCAGTTACAGGAAAGCATGACCAAGATATGAAAAACTAATTTCCACAGCTCTTTTATTAAGATGATTCATCCTTCCACTATCATTCTTTACTACTGTGAAAACCACTTGCAAATAAAATTTCCATTCACAGCCATTTGAAATATTGAAATCTTGGACATGCTGTAGTAAGCAGTCATATGACTTTAAATCTATTTGTATGTTTGAATATGCATAAAATAGCTGCTTCTATTGTATTTTAGTTCTGGTAGTAAGCCAGTTGGGGCAAGAGGACATTAAAATCTACTTTGTATCTTTACTGACTCCCATGACACTGCCCTTCAGCCTTCTGGAACTCAATTATCTAGTGTGTTATGGGAACTCAAAAGCAATCCAATCAAAACATCTTACCTAGGACTACTCAGGTCAGTATGCATCCCATGAGACCCAAAAGGTGTGGGGAAAAGTCTCTTATTTTTCTCGTGGGGTATTTTATTATTATATGGAAAAGATTTAGCAAAGAGACTTGTGTTATGTCCAGTCCAAAGAGCAGGCCAACAGCCGGTACAGAAAGCCAAAACGTCAGACCAGCTCCAATCCTACACACGAGCCAGGCTGAGCAGCACGCTAACAAATGAGTTGGGTTTTCCACTGTAAAACAAGATCTTACTTTTCTTGAATTTTGATCTAGTTTTGATCTTATTCTTCCTTTCTTGGTGAAACTGGAAGAAACAAATCTGCTAGAGGTTGTGGGTTTGATTTCTAAAACAAAGCCACT
>NW_020956050.1:259521-263469 GCF_003031625.1 Empidonax traillii
CTACACACGAGCCAGGCTGAGCAGCACGCTAACAAATGAGTTGGGTTTTCCACTGTAAAACAAGATCTTACTTTTCTTGAATTTTGATCTAGTTTTGATCTTATTCTTCCTTTCTTGGTGAAACTGGAAGAAACAAATCTGCTAGAGGTTGTGGGTTTGATTTCTAAAACAAAGCCACTTTTTCATAGAGGTCCTAAGAGGTTTCTTAAACGCCATTTGGGGGAAGGTAGCATACAAAATCCTGCTATGTACAAACTGCTGTTCTCTGCTCATCAAAAACAAAAGAGGAGAGCAAGCCCCACAGAGGGCAGTGTTAGCTTATCAGTCCTCAGTCCCCACAAGGGAATGGGCATCGCCTGCTTACACACACACACAGACCTACACGATAATGAAGGGGTGTTAGTACATCCACAAGTCTCTGGTTATTATTTTAGCTGCTGCAGCGCTAAGGCTTCCACTAATCTCCAAAAGCAAACTGGGCATTGCATTCCACTTTTGCTTACCTTTTTTCCCTCCTAAAAAAGCCTTCCTGACTGAGAACATGTTCTTGCTTTGAAGGGTGCTACCTACATGCCAGAACCCACACCTACTTGGAGCTCTCCTAGTGATTTTGGAACTGTGGTATGTAAAGCTGTTGTCTTCCACCAGTACAAATGTGCTCTGAGTCACAGGTTAGGTCCTAACTCTACCCAGCCTGTTCTTAGACATAGAGACAACAGTCTAATGCAGAGGAAACAGATTGCTTTTGTATGGCTGTAGAACACTGAAACACTTAGCAGAAGAAAAACCTTATATCCAGCTTCTACTCCCTTTGACAGGCTAGGCATGGGGATATACAGAGTTGAAAACATTCTTTCAAATATATTATTTAGCTACTATATTCCAGCTACCATGGAATATAAATCTTTGCAGAAAAATACATGAGCTGAATAATTCGACTTTCAACCAGATTCATAGATTGAAACAAAAGTCGGGTTGACTTATCTTAACACCAGTTGACACTTATTATCATAGGCCAGTATCATGATCACATGGGGTTTCATTTGATGTTGATAGAGCAATGCTGATGAAATATAAATAATTCCCACTACCTTTATTTCCACGATTTTAAAATATTGTAGTCAAGCTAGTTGTACTCTTAGTCTCCAAATAGCTTGATTTCATAAGTCCTAGAATTAAGATAAAAGATGCCTATTATCCATGCACAGATGAACACATTTAATTCTATTATACTATTAATACTATTTAATTAAATAATTTAATACTATTTAATTCAAACATACAGGAGAAAATGTCTCACCCAATTAATGGAAAAATACTTGAACTGGACAAGGACAATAACTAACAAAATGACATTATTACGGTAATTTTGCAGCCATTTTTTATTCAAAAAAATTGTATCTTTGTAAACTTGACATTTCCAAAACAGTGCAAGTTAATTAGAATATAAGTGAACATAAGCTTCTAAATAGAGGTGACATCAGTGAGAGTGAACACAGTCTTTCAACCACAAGATCACAAAAAGAAACATACAATTTTATAATACATAAGCAGTGACATTCTGAGAAAAACAAGTGACAATGGTACAGGTACTCTAGTGCATATGCAAACCAAGCTCCAAAAGCAATTACAGTCTTCATGTCAATTTAATCAATGCACAGTAAACAAAAAAAATCTACTTTCATTTTTAGCCAAGAAACTGTAGAAGGGGGTGAACCTGGACAAAGGAAAGAAATTCACTCCATGACTCCCCTAGTCCTTCAGTGAAGGCAATATTGGAAATTGCCCTGCCTCATGGATACTATGCTTCAAACTCGCTCAAGACTCCAAAACGTGCTCACAAACAGAAGACATTCAGAAAGGTCAAAATTAAATATTGTCAAAGACAGTCTCTGCGTAACTGTTGCTTTCAGCAAGCTGGGCTACATGCACATCACTGACTCAGTGTGTGGAGTCATTTCCATTCACGTATTAAGCAGACAGGGCTGTTCTCACTGCTATGCTTGGCATTGCAAATGCCTTTGCCACTTAGAGATGAAAGGATTGCTTAAGTAGTTTACAGGCTTGGGGTTCACATCAGGCATAATTTCTCTCAGATAACCCAAGCAACCTGTGAGATGACTTCAACTCAGAGTCTGCTCCAGTATTTTCTACAGTTTGCTGACTTCTTTATTATAAACTCATAAATAAAAAAACCAGGTTTATCAGAAAAAATAGCAGGTATTTTTGTTAGCTACAATGGCCAAGTACCAGAGCTTTTTGTGACAATCTTAGAGCACAATAGTTGTGTTGTTGCTTGAGGAGAATCGATGCAAATTCACCTCCAAGACCCTTGGTTTTCAAATTAAATGGACACAAAAATGCTGTGAAAGTTGGCAAATGCTCTCATCTCTTGGGAAGTGAAAGCCTGCTGTGCTGTGGACCACCAAAACTGTGAAATGACTGTGATCTTCTTGATGTCATGATGGAAACTAAATGGGGTTGCAAAAGCACAGGCTTTGCATTAAATGATTTTTCTTATTTAATTCCCCCTCCTTTCTTCCTGATTGTATTTTTCTGAGATTGCTTTCTTCCTGTCCAAAAAACAACTTCAGGGGTACTGTTTGTAAGAAGACACATGGCAAGCTTCAGATCTCTCAGATGCCAGAGGATGCATCTGAAAACGCTACTGCCCCACTTCCAAGCTTTCTCCTGCAGAGCTTAGAGACAGTGCAGTGTGAACCCGATGGAAAAAAAAAGACAATGTCAATTTAGCAAACCTTTCAATGAACTTGTCCAAGACACTAAAGACATTGTCTCCAAATGGATTAACCAGAGAGAACTTGTATAATGATTACCTCCAGCTGCTGCAGAATTGGAACAGCACAAAGAAACGAACAAGCAGCTGACACAGGGGAACCTCAGAGCCCTAATGCAATTTCCAAAGTAACTGTGTCTCCAGATTTTGATACAATTATATTTATAATGGTCTCCTAATTAAAACAAAACAACAAAACAACCAACCAAACCAGCAGATCTACAGCACAGTTATTTCCTATAAGTTCTTGAAGTATATTACTTTTTTGTAAGATTTTGGGATTAAAAAAAATGATTGCAACCAACAGATATTAGTGGGATTTTTTGTTTGGCTGCTTTTTAAGGAGTGAAAAGGTGCATCTACAATATTTTAATATGAAAGATTGATATGTTTCATTGTCACATCTGATTATCCTAACTGGAAGCATGCAAGAGCCACAATAGAACTTGACTAAAAAGAAAAAATGTAAAAGAAAGAAAAAAACATGGAGAACATACATATAGAAACAAAACCCCATGTTACAACAGATCTACTGAGGGCCTAACAGTGATAATACTAAGAATCTGTGGATCATTTCAAGAACATGGCACTCATCTGCCCAACAACTAGATTTTCATTAGGGGATGAGCTGGATCAATTCTCTGACAATTCAGGTCAGAAATCCAAAAAGTCCAGTATGGGCTCAATCAAATGCGATTTAATTTTGTTTGTTTTTTACTTAAAGGAAATAAGAAAGACCATTTTGCCTGGAGACAAAACAAAAAAAGTCCAACAAAATATAAAATGCTAAATGAGTATTTTACCTTTTCTAACTCTTGTCTTTATATACTTTTAAAAGATGTCTCAAAGAATAAATAATTTTTATTTTTAAAATATTGTAAAGAAACATTTTTGGCAGATTGTAAAATAAATTTCTGTTTAAAAGATGGAAATTAAGCATTTCAACATTTCAAAGGGAACTTCCTCCTTTTTTTTTTTCAGATAGAAACTTTTAAATACAGTTATATTCACAAATAATTTCACTTGTTCCTTGAACTATTTTCTCAGCAAATTTACTTTTTAAGAATTTTTGAGGGGCTCAGTTTTAAAGAGGGTGGATACTGAAGGTTCTTACAGCTAATAAACACTCCTTTTTTTTTTTTTTTTTTTTT
>NW_020956051.1:0-5268 GCF_003031625.1 Empidonax traillii
CCCTTTTTCTTTACTGGTCAAGCTAAGGCCATCCTTAGGGGCACCCCAGGCGCAGTCAGACTTCCAGAAGCAAACAGATGACCCTGAGCTGGAAATTTAAATTGGCATCAATTCTGTAAAAGCACCATGAGAAGAAACACAATATGCTTTATCTCCTTCAAAAAGGGGTTGTCACACCTTCACAATGAGAATATTAACTTGACAGAGCAGCATTTTATTTTATTAAGAATTTTAAAAAGACACCCCCTTCCTGGAGATTAGCAAGGTACAACTGGTCTTGTTCCTAGCCCACTGGAATATCAGTAGAGGAAGCACAACTGAAGCTGTTACACAGCACAACACAGGGGTATCTTGGGGTTAGGAAATGTCAGTAATCCCAGGAAAATTAAGAAATTTAAAAGATCTACTTAGTTTGGGAAATAATCTTCAATGTTCCCCTAATAATTCTCAAAGTAGCTAGTTTTTGTACAGTTCTCCCCCTCACACATAAAAAACAGTATCACAGCTGAATAAAGCAGGATGAATATCTCATTCAAAAATAATGACAATCAGCACCCTTTCCCACAATGCTGCCCACCATCTGCCATCAAACAGTACTGGGCTGGAATGTGTTAAAAGACAAATGGTTATCAGTGGAGACAGCATAGAAAATATAGATCCTGTGGTAAAAGAGGATTCCAATCTAAGGCTGAAACAACCACAAGGTAGTATTTATTATGAGATCTTCAGTCTGGGAATCCAAAGATTATATGTGACACATCTGTGCCAGCAGCAGGCATCAGAGCACCCAAACCTTGTGAAAGCTCTCACCAACCAAGATAACGAGGCGATTTAGGAAGCTGCACATAAGCTCCCAGCTTTTAAAAACAGCGACTGTAGAGGTATGCAAATAAATTACTGAAGAGATTCAAGCAGCTTCTGGTATCTGTGAGCAACAGTTCTACTTCACCTGCAAACTGCTAGAACAGTACACGTTTTGTTCATAACTCAAGGAAATAACAAAGATGGGTAAGCTTTTAGATTTGTACTGCCCTTTCCAGAACAGTCCAGTATGCTAGTCACCAGATCATAGAAGAAAATCCACTTTAAAAAGATGCTTATTATAAAAAGTATATTAGATCAATAAAATAAAATTTAAAAATACCTTCTTTTATTCAATTAGCCTTTTTTTATGGTTTCACTGATGGCAAGAAAATTAGTTTTCTTTTCTAGCTGACTATTGTACCAAAGAAGTCACATAATACCATGAACAGTATACCCTCTTTAGAAAAGACTGTAGAGAACTTAATCTAATGGAAGTAACTGGATTAGTGAGAGATTTCCAGGTCTCATCCAAATGCACACAGCAATAAGCACAAACCCCCTTAAGTTATCAGCAGTAGCTAACATCTGTAATTGCTTCAGTTGTTTTTTAACTAAGGAGTATCTAAGTAGATCTACTGCGTTTGAAAATCTTATTTTAGGAAGGCTGGTACAAACTATCAGAAAGAACACCAGGCCTAAACAAAGAAATATTAATGTACAGTAACTTATCCATATCTGACTTGCACTTTAAAACTCAAATAAAGAAATGAATTTCTAAATAACTGCAGAATTAAAAAAACCATAGAGGAAGAGTTTGTTCCTGTTATATTTAGTTACTTCCCTTTGTGTTATCATGTGCATTTAAGATTGCTTACACAGACAAACTCTAAGAACTATTTAACAGGAAGAACTTTTAGACCACAAGAGAAAAAGTAACTGCTAATTTATCTACTAATGTCAAGAAAGCATAAGTTTTTTTAAAGCTAATGTATACTTGAACAATTACAATCTTAGCTACAACCCATTAGTAGCTGGAAAGCACATGAACCAACCATTTAATAATATCTGTGCCACGATAATTCAAGAAAAGGTGGTGATGAATGTAGTAAAAAAACTCGAATGATTTCCTGTAATAATAAAAGGAATTTGTTACTTAAAAAAGCCTTTGAGAATTCCTCACCCCAAAATCAGGGCAGCCCTAATTTTTCAAGAGGCGCAATACACAGAACGTACAAAGAGTAACAAGCTGGATTTGCTGCGTAGGTATAGATTAGCTGCATGCTGGCAACTGCTTCCTGAGGCACAAAATACAGGTAACAAGCCTAACACCTACAAAAACTACTCTCAAACCTTAAGACTCTGAAATACCACACCACCCCAAATACGTAAATTATGAAACAGCTCAGCGTCAGCAAATTAGTGTCAAAGATTTGGGATGCCAGTTTTGCATCCTATCAGCAATAGAAAGCCTGGAACTCCAGGTCTTCAGTCAAATAAAGCGTGTTTTTTCCACCAAGGACAGATGGTAAGCTAACAGGTATCATAAATGTCAGCAGCCCATGATGGAGGACTAAGCCCACTCTTAAGAGCTACTGAAAGTTTTAAATATCTGTTTTTACCCAATACTCATATAGTTGGAACAGGCTATTAACCCACTGTATATGTATTAACACAATGATGTGTCCTGCTTTGAACAACAGGCAGCATTGTAAGAGGCACCATACAACTGCATGGTGTACTAAAGTATTAACAGACACTAGTACAAAAAAACTCCTTCCCAAGACCCCTCTGTCCTCAACAAAATAAACCCTTCCCAACCTGTGGAAATTTAATGTTCCTATGCCTGGATGCTGGTGAGAGACACTGTCAGCCCTAGAAGCAACACATACACTAACACCAGGCAAGGATGTGAAGAGTACAAAAGTATCACGTATTAAGTCCTCAGGTCTTCTACAGTTCAGGAAGATGATACATGTATTTGAAAATGTGTGGAATGTAAGTAAATGTGAATGAAATTAAAAATATGGCATATACAATGGAAACTCATTATATTGTGAAGCGATACAGAAAACATCTGGATGTCATCTTAGAGGTTTGAGCTTTTTTCTTGATTAAGGAAACAGCTGCCTTAGCAAAATTACTCATATCCAGCAGTAATGAAGAGTATCTTTTAGCACAATTCTTCTGTTAAGCCACAAGCATCTGCTTCCTAATTTTTCTTTTATTTAATCTTGTGTACCCAGCCCAAGTGTTGTAAAAACAAATTTAAATAGCTGCCTCATTTTAAATCTTGCAAGCTATCAGAACTAAACAAAGAATAGCACTTTGCATATGAAACTCTCCTTTCAAGCAGGTGACCATTGAGAAGTGATTTGCAACACCATCTGTGTGAAAGCAGGGGGTGGGTGGAGGAGCCTAATAAACTTTGCATGGTGAATCAATAATTACATCCTTAATGTAGCATAAAGTGCTAACAGAAGATTCATTCCTAGTCTTGTAAATTCGGCTGTATATTTTAATTCCAATACCATTAAGTTACTTAGAGTGATGCCTTCACTCTAAACTATGCTCCTAGACCCTGGTGGCAGGCACAGAGAAAGCTAAAATCACTCTGTGTACATAAATGGAATTCTATTTGCTTTTTAATGATAAGTCAACAGCAAATGGGGTGCTGTTTGTTTCAGCTAGTGCTACACGACACTTGTAATGGTGTAAATGGCAAGAGTTCTGAAAGATGGCTATCAAATGTACAAATGTAACCAAGTGATCAGGATATCAAGGATGCCTACTTCAACTGTTCTTCCACTTGTATTTTTCTAACTTCATTTACTCACTTTAATATTTTACTCCAACCAGAACAATGGCTTAATGAAACGGCTCCCAGTAGTTTGAATCCACAAGGTCCTTGGACAAAAGTGGCCAAGGCTGAGGATCTCCCATATTCTGTCATCTTCCTTCAACTCACCACTAGCAAATCTAATCAGCTCACCGAGCAAATAGAAAAATATAACTATCTTTTTGTTCTGCTTCTCCTGTGTAGTGATTTAGGAAGACTGCCCTTCATAGTCTCAATCTGACATCACCCACAGGTATTTTAAGTTATTTTTTTGTATCACTCAGAGGCAGTCCTCAAATAGTTAAAATTTGTATTGACGGTGTCCTCAGACCAGGTAGCACAGAGTAGTAGTTCTCCCACCAGCTCAGGGTTAGTTCTTTCTGGAATTACTCCTATTGCTTTATAGAAGTTGTCCTGGGTCTGTAGTTGTAGGGAAGTGGCCCTGAGGAAGAAAAGCTTTCCCTTTCCCTGTTCTTTACATGCAGAGTGCTCCAGATAGTCAAGGGGCGGTGTTTTCATGGAGCTTTCAGTGAAAGTTCACAGAATCAGAGGATGGTTGAGTCTGGAAGAGACCTATGTGAAGGGAGCTCTGGAGGTCATCTGGTCCAACTCTCCTGCTCAAGCAGGGCCACCCAGAGCACGCACAGATAGTTTCTAAATATCTCTAAGGACAGAGACTGCACAGCGTCTCCAGGCAATCACTGCAGTGCTAAGTCACCCTAACAGTAAAAACATGTTTCCTGACGTTCAGAGGGAACCTCTTTGTTTCAGTTTCTGCTGAAAAGTCTTATATAAATGTTATACATGTATTGTGGCACAGCATTAAAACACTCAGGGCACATCAGGGCAGTGGCACAGTCCTAAGTGACTTGTCCAAGTTGTATCTTCAGTAGACACTGAAACAAGATATTTATTAAGAGTCGTTTGATAAGGTAGTAGTGGCTTGATTTAGAATGAAGCAAGCAGTAAACTCATAATAATAACGACAATAAAAACCAACAAATAACCAATGAACTACATGCAATAGAGGTTATGAAAGGATTAGCACAAGGAATAAAATATTATGAGAATCCAGACTGACAAATTTGAATACCGAAGTTTTGAAAACAAACCATGATGTTAGGCACAGAATTACTAAGTTCCAAGCTTTACACAGTCTTCATTGAACACAAAAAGCTTAAGAAGTTCATTTGCATTACTCTAATATCCTTTGCCAAAGACTTTCTGTTCCTCTTCACACATAGGCAATCCCACTGACCATTAATTTGATGTGTTCATGGATACAAGAAGAATAAATTAAACACTACTCTTGTAGTGTTTCTTCTACTCTTTAAACATATATAAAATATAATGAGTATTCACTGCAAATTAATGTTGTGCATTAAGGCTGTCCCATGTTTAAACAGTAAAGTACTGCTTTTAATCCTTACACTAGGCATGAAGTCAACACATTTCCAAATGTGACTGCAGATTCTGGAAACAAGTAAAATGAGCACAAGTACAAAGACAGTGTCAACTGTTACTCTGTTAGATCTACAGCACAGATCGCTTAGGAGCAAGCCATTTGATCATAAAACTCTCTCATCGATCTTTCGCTACCACCAGCAGCTACAGACTACTTCTGTCTC
>NW_020956051.1:6183-46198 GCF_003031625.1 Empidonax traillii
CATTTCCAAATGTGACTGCAGATTCTGGAAACAAGTAAAATGAGCACAAGTACAAAGACAGTGTCAACTGTTACTCTGTTAGATCTACAGCACAGATCGCTTAGGAGCAAGCCATTTGATCATAAAACTCTCTCATCGATCTTTCGCTACCACCAGCAGCTACAGACTACTTCTGTCTCACTTGTATAAATATATGGAAAAGAAATCAACCCTTCTATCCTACAGCCCTCATGTTTTAGTGGTTTCACAGGTTCAAGTAAATTTGTTTTGGTAAATTCATTAAAAATAATGGGATTGAGAAGGTGCCATTTGAGTAAATTCAGCTTGGATTTGAAACCATGTAAACAGCTCGGCTTGATTCCATGATTAGGTGAGTTTGGTAACACTATCCTTGGTGCATTTTTAAGTTGTTATTTTTCTAGGGTGAGGAACAGGTTAAAATTTTGCATATTTAGCATGTGGGCTCCTTTCTCCACAACACTTCTGACACACAATCTAGCTGACTTTTTATATAACTAATGTAACAAGAAAAAACTTCTATATAGCAGGACAAAAAGATGATGGTTTCTTTACTCAGAGCTTGTTTTCTTATTATTGAGATTTCTCTGACAAACAATAGTCAGTGAATTGTCTGATGAATACTGGACACATCCAAAAGGAGACTAAATAAAGTGCTTGTGTATTTTCCTAAATTTAATATAAGAAATGTGAACTCTTGCAGTTCTTTTTATGTAAGCCAAACAGGAGGTTTCAAGAGAAAAGAACTATGATTTAAGAAGCTGCTTTTATGTTGTAAGTTAAATCATCAGGCAGACTAATTCAATTTCTTTCTGTTTACTGTAAGACTACTTCTCTTACTGGACAAGCTATAAAACTAAAGTTTTATTTAAATATAAGGAGGCAAGCAGACATTTCCAATTCTTAAGAATCAGAAACAAGTCCTTTGACTGAGTAGCAGAGCTGCCAGCATATCACGTTTATGAGCAGTTCAACTGCTTCTCTGAATTCCCTGCAGTTAAAACTTTTTTTATAGCTAAACCTCAAAATCCTTCTTGTAATTAAAGAGTAATAAGTTTTTCTCTCTAAAGATTAACATTATTTTTGAATACAGTACATATTTGGAGGTAATAATGGTTAGAAGTATTCATAAAGATTTCAAGCATGCATATTAACACATATAGGTATTATTACATTGCTTTCCATGCCCCTACTTGAAGAAAGGGGAAAGAAAAAAGCGTGAAAGTCATGTAAGCTCTCTCAATTTTTAACAAACTCATGACATGGTTCTAGTGTTTTATATTACTCTTTAACTGAACCCTTTACATTCCTAGAGAATACCTTGTAGGTTGCACTAAATTATTTTCATATTTGATGGTATGTAAAGTAAAACATTAGATTACCTTAACTAATTTCAAGTTGGAATTAGATACAAAAAAAGTCTTCAAAATATGATTTAGAAAAAAGGCATCTTAGCACCAGCTCTACTCATTAATTCTATTACCAACTGTCATAGTCCATCAAGAAAAAAAATGGTTGAGCAAGTACTTCTTGTTATCTCAGTAAGTCTTTACTTTTGACCTTGTGTCAGTTAATAACCACATTAACTTAACACAGAACCTTCAAGCAAATCAGAAAGGCTGATGGCATTTAACATCAGAGTAATTCTGCTCAGACATGCTGAGAACCACCGCTGTAGTTTCCTGCAGCAGTGTGGCAATGTTGGCCCAGAGCATCTCAGCAGTTATAGATCTTGCCTGAAATCAAGAAGATTATTTGTTCTTCCCTCTCAAATATAAATGGAAATAAAAGCAGTTCTGGAAAGAAAAGACTGAGCACAGACTGAATGATGTTTGTAAGAGATACCCTACAAGCAGCAAATGCTGATGAGAAGGTTTGAGTTATTCACTGGTTTTGCATGATAAAAGGAAAAAGATTGAAATTGTCTGTATACTATGAATAGTGTTTTTTAAGAACAAGTTGTGGAAAATAGCATCCTTTAAGAAACAGCATTGTAAACTGCTGACTTTGTTCTGCAGCTGTTGGTTTGTAGAAAACAAAAAAGAGTTTTCAAAGAAAAATGGAAGGGAGTGAAGTTCGTACATATCCTTTTCACATGATGATCCTTAGGATCTATTGGACTGTAAAATTACCTAGTCATGCTTGCAAAACTTAAGGACAATTTGCCCCCCAAGGGACAACACAACTTTAAAGCATTAACAGGACTGAACCAGCTTCCAAACTAACTAGTATGGTTGTTTTGCCTACCATGCAAAAGCAGATGAATGCCTAAAGACTGAGGAAAAGAAACAAACCAAACACATCTAGGTCTTCAGATTAACTAGTTATATGGCCTTTCTGATAGTTCAATGCATAAGAAACAATGGAACTGGCCCTGCCAGAAAGAAGGTAGCTTTCTGTTAATTGAAGGTTGACTCTACACAAGTAACACTGGTGCTGAAATGATCTTCCTTGTTTGCTTTAGAATTTTCTAAGATTATATAAGGTTGGGTTTTTTGGATGTTAAAATAAGCTTTTGAGCCTTCATGCAGCCAAATGACAAGAGTCTCCTTATACAGTACTGCCTTAATTAGCCACTATTTGAAGAAGTTCATCAGGGTCAGGTGGGTTAATGTAAGCAGCTAAAGACATTGAGTAAAGAATATCAGAGCAGAACACACACACACACAAGTTTTTCAGAATGTTTTATCGCCTCTTGACCTTCCTTACATCTTATGCTTTACTATGAAATTAAACAGTGAGATAGTAGACCAGCTAACACCTTCAGGAATACAAAAGCTTGTATATGTTTTGACAAAAGACTTGCACTGTAAATTACGAGCTAAGAAACTGAAATTGCTGTTAAAGTACATCCTAAATTATTTTTCCGTGAGAAAACCAAGTAAGATTGGTATGAGACACTGGCACTACATACCACTCCTCTCTTTCAGCTTTCAAATCTTCATGTTCATCCTCTTCTCAGTCTTTGGCTTAAGTAGAGTTTGCAGTTAGCACAATTCTGTGAACTTAGCCCTGGGCAAAATGAGCCCTTACTTTTACTGATTTGAGGGGGAAAAAAATTTGTCTTTCAAATATCTCTGGACAACTCTGTTTAGGGACAATCACCTGCCGAAACCACAAATTCCCATTAGTATCCATCATGCTGGAAGTGGCACAGGATTTTTCATGTGAACATCTTTTCCAAATTCCTTCTCAATCATTTGCAGATAGGGTGCAAATAGAATCTGGCAGAGGCAAGCTTTTGGCACCAGAGAGACAGGAACTGCACTCATTTATCAACCACAACATTTATCAACATTATTCAAGTGTTGCATTTTTGCAAACAAATGGCAAACAAATAGCATGTGGATTCCTGCAGTTCCTGAAAGACATGGGAGAAAGCTCCCTCCTCATCTTACAAATCTTTCATATTTCTATTTGAAAATGACAAACCTGCCAAAACCCCCTACCAGACAGGCCAATTAGCACTCACCATAAATTGATCTCAAGAGTTCATGCTAACTTAAAGCCAGTGAACCTTGTTTGTATCTGTTTCACATTTGATCTGCTGAGCAAGATGTGTTCCTAAGTATAAAGGAGACTAAAAGAGTACCTGTTTCTTCTGCAGCAAAGGTACTATTTATTGCTGGAGACATGAAGGACAAGCAAGAACAGCAATGCTTCTGATTTCAGGTATTCAATTTTCTCAATGATTTTCAGTTAGCCTGATGCAGCAGAACTGGTACGTGGCACAAAGTAGTGTTTTGTAATGAATTTCTAATCTGATCCTTCAAAGAGAAAACTGAATAAGAAACTTTCCCAACTTCATCATAAATTTCTGTTCACTTGATTTGTATTTAAAATACTAAGAATTAATTAATGCTTACATAATTTTTTAATAGAAGTAATTTAAATTTTTCCAAAAAGATACAAAAGCAGAAAGATTCTTTGCTAGCCAGCTTTGGGAATCTGATGTAATGCCTTCAGATGCCTTCTGCCAACAGAATCAAAAACATGGTAATCTATTGGATGGTTTATGCTTTTATCTTCTCTAAGCTAATAAGAGTTATCACCTACTTAGCTCCCAACTTAATGAAAAATAACTCAAATTCTTCTATGGAGACAAAGCACAAAATGGACTGTTACATAAACTAGCTATGCATTGTGAAATATTTAGATGAAGGAATGAAGAATTACTCCACACTCAAGAGTAAAATAATATTTTCACATCTTTTTTGGTGAAAAATCAGTACGATGATTCAATAACATCTTTTACTTATCACCTAACTGAACTTTTATACTACATAACCAGAGAGAATATACTTTCCCAAATATTTTACACAGCCTAGAGTTTAAGCAGAATAAATTAATGCTGACCTATTCCCACTGTCAGCACCGACTGTAATATTTGTATGTTGTTTTCATTTGCAGAAAGAAGTAAAATTCTCAGCTGTGATATTATGCATAAGGATTATTCTTTAGATATGGATTGTATATTTGCATCAATCTAAACACTGCTTGCAAATGGCTCCGCAGAACCCTGTCTCTAACCATATGTTGTACATTTTCTATTAAGTCTGCAGAACAGCTCCACCAACTCTTCAGGCACTATGTTTCTACCCTGTTTTTACTCCTTGTAATTTGCAACTGCATTTGGTGGTACAAAGTGACAGAAGTGAATACTGAGATAAAAGAGAGAAATGTCTTGGAAAGAACTTCTCTGCAGATGCACGCTGACTCTGGACAGACTGTTAATAGCGTATCACTTCTTCTGTACAACACATTAACCCACATGCAAGGAATTCTTTTGGGTCTATCTGGGGCTGCCGCTGCTCAAAAGGAAAGCATACACACTGCTATTTCTGATAGACAATCTCTCTCGAACTGTTATGTAGAACCTGAATGAAGTGAAACTGCAGGAGCTTGTTGAGAGCCAAATCCTCAGAAGAAACAAACAGCTCTTTCTCAGCTGCTTGAATTCTACTCAATAAAGTAGCCCATGAAGTTGTGTCAAATAGACCAGCCGATACTATCACAATCAGATTATACTTAGCTCTCATAATCATCCATTCTCCTTTCTAGCAATTTACCATCAGACTACAGTAGTCTGGAGGTGGGCAGGGATTTCAGTTAAAATTAATGTAATGAGCAACTAACCTTTTGGTTACTTCTAAAGTCAACATGTCAAGTTGTTTTCAATGGGACAAAACAGACATTTTTGTTGTTTTGAGAAAACCCCCCAAACAAACTCCTTTCAGTTATGTGCAAAGGAAACCACTAAAAGAGGTGAACTTGGTTATTTACCAGTTAGAGTTCTGAACTCATGTTTGTCAGACCAAAATAAGGGCTCTGACACCTGGTTTCATAGTAGATTTAGTTATGGCAGCTGCAGCAAGCTATTACCATAGCCTCTCAGTCCCCTGCTGTGGATATTCACACTGACGACAAAAAAACATACCCACTGCTGGACTCCAGTAGACAGCACTTCACAGAATTGATGTAAACTGCCACTATTCTCACTTTACATTAGTAGAGTAGCTTGAGGGCCTTTATTCTGAGGCACAAAAAGTGTTGGTGATGACAGCTAATTGTGTGCCTGATGGTGGTGCCTGATCGTGGTACAGGTGGCAGAGTCTCCACAAGGCTTCGGGAACTTAGACCTGAGAAAATTCCTTGTCATGGAATGTATATGAGGTACCAGTAACTCCAAAGCAGAGAGGGAAGAGAAGGAAAACCAAAAAGCAACATTCTAATTAAGTGCAAGACTGGAAATCCACATCTCTGTCACCCATATCTTCGAATTTTTCTCAGAATTATGTGCGGGGCCAGCTTGAGCAGCAGAATTGCACAGAGCAGCTGAAAAAGTAGCACTGGGAGAAAGGGGATAGAAGTATTAGGAACGAGAAAGCTTTTGGAGTAAAGGGAACATATTTAAGAGAGATGGGTTTCATCAACAGCGACAGTATAATTACACCACAGGAACTTAAGAGACAGAAATAGAAGACTGAAGGGCAATCTGCTTGCAACAGCAAAGAACAGTCTACATAAAAGCAAATTTTAGGAGTCAAGGTTATATCCAGAATGTGAATCCAGAGGGAATCTGTAGTACATTTTGATGCAGCTAGCACAGAAAGTGAAAAGCCTTAGATTTATTAAAGGTGGTGAAGAGACTGAAATACTAATGGAGATTACAGACTGTGATAGTGGGAAACAGAGGAGATTTTAAATCCTTCTCTGTCCCTGAGTAGGCAGTTAAGTGTTACATTAGAGCTGATATAAACCTTGTTTTTATACACTGTAATGACAGCTTCTTGAAGAAACTCAGAGTCTACAAGAGAAAAAGTAGCTCTTAACTTAGTTTGACATATTACTGTCTAACAGGGGCCACACGCTCCAATCCAACATGCTGTTATAAGCAGAAGGCTCACTTGGCTAATGTTTAAGTTTGAAAAGAGAATCAAGATGACCAGCTGCAATGAACTTAAAAAGAAACAGGTAAATGCATAAAATGCTTGGAGATGAGTTGGAGAATAAAATATGAGGTTCAGAGTCCAAAATTCTCAAATCAAAAGGCTCAGATGACTTCTACCTTCTCTTGGTATGACTGTAAGGAAGCTAATTAAAAGTATATTGAGTCCAGTTAAGAAGTACAGAAACTGATAATGCTTGACAAGTTAAATGAAAACTCTCAAGTCAGACTAAAAGTAATTTTTCAAGAACAAGTGTTTAAAGTTATAAAATAAAGAGAAACAGAAGGCTTACTAGAGAGCCAGAAGAAACAATAAGAGATCTGTGTAAAAGAGTACAGTGCATGAAACAAATCCACTGAAGAAAAGATGAATGCAGAGCCTACCCAGGTTCCCATGCAAGAAGGTTCTCAAAAGAACAAGCCTAATGCACTGTTGCAATACTGAGGCTGAACTAGTCACCTCTTGAGGTCACTTCCAAGTTGAATGCTCCAGGATTCAATCATAAATCTATAAAAATGAAAAAAATCTTAAAGATCATTTTAGAGCTTTAAAGGAACAAAAACTTGACACCACTGAATTATTGATGTATTGCTTAAAAGAGGCAGCAGATGGATGGTAGGTGGTAGGACCCAAATCTGAAAACAGAGCTGCAGAAAGCTACAGGCAATTGCAGTCTTCTAGTTTGTACCACAAAGGGAACTCAACTGCCAGTCCAGGAGAACCATTAAGGAGGAGTTAAGTGGCATTAACACTGAAGTGATCAAGCTGATACAGTACGCCTGCAGTTTCAAACAGCATTAGAAATCAAGCTTCCAAGGCATAAAAGGAAAAGGCCTCTTGTTAATTAGTGTCAAATTAAGTGAGAGGAAGCAGGAGATAAAACATGCGGTCAATTCTCACACTGGTAAGCTAAGATCCCCGAGGCAAATACACTGGGAACTTACATCATGATTTGCACTAATAGGCCAATACCTTTGTATAGGTGACAAAATTCATTTTCCTACCATTCAAGACTGCTAAATGATGGATTATATTTTTTTTTTCATTTATGGAACTTAAATATTCTCTCTGAAGAGACACCTCTACAAGAGAGGAAGAGATGGATAAAATAGCTACAGTTAAATTCTGGAGAATGTCTTAGCATTATACGAACTCAGAAATCTTCTGTGGTCAGCTTGGCAGAGGCAGCTCTAGATCAATAGCATCTGCATCATTATTTCATGCCTGCTCCTCATTAGTAAGACAGCACTACAATCACTGAGGGATGGTGGTTTTAAGTGAGCAATGACTAGGTCTGAAGTCAGACAGGAAGCCGAGATCATCAAATGAGGTTGAATAGTGGCACTGTAACTGATTCTAAATGCAGATATAAACTAATTAGGCGATATGTCATCACTTTCCACTTTTTTTTTTTACCTCTAATTAACAGCTGGTAAAGAGGAATAGATGAAATTCCAACATTTATCATCAAGAAAAACAGTTCGTTTTTTTGGTTAGTTGGGTTTTTTTGGTCCGGAGTTTTTTTGGTTTGTTGTTGTTGGTGCTTTTTTGTTTTGATTTGTTTTTTTAATTATTATTCCTTCACCTTAATCAGGATAAATTCACGTTCCTTCAAAAAGGTTGTACTGCCAGAGTAAAAAAAACCCTAAAATCTGTCACATTTCTGCTTCATGCCAGGGAGAGGGATGGCAGTATAAGCATATTATGAAGGAAGAAGAGCTGCTGAATGCAAAATATTCTGACCCTGGGACAAAAAAAAAAAAAAAAAAAAAAAAAAAAAAAAAAAAAAAAAAAAAAAAAAAAAAAAAAAAAAAAAAAAAAAAAAAAAAAAAAAAAAAAAAAAAAAAAAAAAAAAAAAAAAAAAAAAAAAGGTTACTTATCCCATTCAAAAACCAGAAAAGCTTCAAAGGAATCTGTGAACTTACCAGCTGGATCTGAAACTCATGTGTTCCTTATTCACTTCAGAGCATTTTGGATTTACATTTTTGCTATTTAGACAAACAGCAAATTAGAGGCTCCTTCTATTTCTGCCTGTGCAACGTATTCACTGTGGACTGTGGAACCAACATTCAAGTAAAACAGCTTCCTTATTACACAGCTTTAGCAGTGCCTTTAAGAACCATCTATGAGTAAATCAGAAGAGCTAGAGAATACACAAGCCTGATCGGACTAAGAGCAGTGCCATGCATTTACCATGCCTCTCAGCACCAGTATCACAGTTATTCCCTGCAGTGAAAATTACAGTGCTCACAAGTAATGTCTGTCATCTCCATGAATTCCAAGAAAGACTTTAGTTGCTGTTAGATGACACAATGTTTTTGTCCTGCAAAAGTTAACAAATTATCTCCTTCTATGACTACATGTGGAAGTACGTGAATATCTGGGTCTGCAGAACAGGGGATCTCGTTGCATGCAATACTCCTGACACTTGGTATACCAGAAGTTTACATCAGACCAGCAAAGAACAGCAAAGCAGTTGTAAAACAAATTTCTCCCTTACTTTCCAGTACCAAAACAAAAAGTTGCTTAAAATGACTTCCTTAGTAATGAATTCAGACTAATTTAAACAAAATGATCATGAAAGTTTGAAAAAAAAAAAAAAAATCTGTCCAATTCTGATGGGTTACATTTACCATATTATTGGCTCCTACGGATATTGTTTCATACAAACAAAAAAATGTCAATACTAGTAGTGCTTTAAAAGAGATAGTTTTATTTTTAATAATCCCTTACAGTCACTGACTCATGAAGATAGCAGGGAAGCATTCACGTGCAATATTACTATGAGGGAGTTAAAAAAACTGAAACAAACCAGAAAACAACCAACAAAAAAAAAAGAGCAGAGCCTAAACAGTTACATTAAATCAAATTTTTTGTTATTTGCAGCTGTTTTACAAATGAAGTTTGATATTTGACTGGAAATCTTTCTAGCTTGGATTTAGGCAGTAATCAATTTTTAAAAAAAAAAATTAAAGCATGACAATTCCAGCACTTTTAGGTATTTCATATTAATTCAGGTAAGGCAGAAACTGTAGGAAGTTTAACAGAATGCATCACATAGCTTCATTTGCAAGCGAGCAGTACACATAGTTATCAAGAGGCAAAGTATTCAATCTGTTCATTTTTAGAATGATTCACATTGGTGCCTTTATCTAAATGAACTATTATGTGAGCAGGATGTTTTAGGAACTACTCAGTATGATAGGATATTCTTTAATCATGATTTGTTAGACTTACAAATGATTCTGGAACATACAATGTGTTGCAGCTTTGGATCATTACCCATGGAAATGTAATTCAGAAGTGCAAACAATAATTATTTCCGTCACTCCTTTTACTGAAACATAGCTTTCTTTAATTAGGATATTGATAAGTAAGCACAGGAAATATAAGATTTTTAAACAGTTAATCTGATAAAGAATTAATTGAGCTTTTACCTGAGAAAGCTTAATCCTCCAAACAGTGTGCATACAGACTATGCCACCTCCTTAGGAACACCCACTAATGTAATGGGCTAACAGATTATTAAATATATATTTCCTATGGTAGCAGCCAGTCTCTGGGGCCCTCAGGCCTTTCCACACCTCTCAACAGCACTAGTGAAGACCCACATAGCACAGAAAACCTCATCCTGCTACCTCCCATTCTTTCCATAGGCAGTGGCTGGCTATTGCTTCAGCGTCTTGGATTTAGGAGACAAATTGTGAAGTTTCCCCAAATCTGATAAAGGCAGCATGTGCTGAGTTGCACTCTCTAAGCCACCAGGACAACTGTTTAGGAACATCATTCTGGCTCAGACAGCAGATGCCTAGCAAATAGTATGAGAACCAGGGGCAAGCATGGACAATGCCTTTCCTGGCCTGCAAGAGCCATTAATCATGCACCTCTTTTTTGTGTTTAAGAGCCCATTTTACTTTCGTTAATGTCATTTTTAGAATTGGCATTAGCATCCGTTATGGACAATATTCCACTGCAAAGAGTTCCACTTAATTATCCACCCTGTGAAACACTGTCTTTTGCTTCAGATGTCTCCTCATTTCATTTGTACAAGAGTTTTACTGGAACATGGGTGTTGCTATCAATCTAGTCCAAGAGGTGGTGATAAAGCTGCCTCTAAGGACGAAGGAATGGTCAAGAAGCAATGACTAGGTGTTATTTAGGAGAAGCTGTAAGCACTCATTGAAAGCAAGACTGCACATTAACAGACACAAGATATAAACCATCAACACATATGCGAAATCACCAGCACCAATGACAAACGGTTCAGGCATTTCTTGGCAGACAATTGTTGCTTGATGTAAAGGCTCACATGCATTCATCTACCAGCTTGTCATCTGCCAAGAAATATCCTGTGCTTCTGTCAGAACTGGTTAATTAAAGTGTAGCAATAGGTTGTACTGGAAAAGTTCACTTCTGTTTGCCAAGCAGATCTGCAGTGAAAGATACAACTATTTAATATCGCAGAGCTTTCAACTGGAGACATGCTTAGATATGATTATTTCTGGTGCTGAGTTACTATAGGAGGATGAGTGATTTTCTTCAAGAGTCAGAGATGAAGTATAAGTAAAACAATAGTTAGGAAGAATCAAGAAGCCAGCTCCCAAGTGTCTCTCAGGTTTTTTTATTACTGTTAAGTATCTAAGTGCAGGTTCTTTTCCCCAAAAATTACAAGGTAGTTAAAATACTAAGAACTGTTTATTTTCAGATAATTATGTCTTTTTAATACCAGCTACACTCAGAACAGGACCATTGAAAACAAACAGGTGAGTCCTTCTTTAAACATAAAAATGTCAGAGGAACATTGTCTCCTTTTAGCTGCTTTATCAGGTACATGACCCAACTGTACCTGCTAAGGCAGATTTAACATAATGAGAAATTTTTACAAAACTCAACATGTACACCATAGAATTTAAGTTAATTTAAAGTGACAGGTTCAAAACAGAGCTCTGTCAAGTATTTGGGAAATTTATGTATGAAAAAATTATCTTTTTTTAGGGTTTTATGGAGTTCCCACCAGTAATTGCTTTGGATTTAAAGAAATCCAATGATAAATTCAACTTACAGTTAAAGAGTATTAGCTTGTGTAATCCTACAATAAAATACTACTATAATACAGAGACAGAAATACAAATTTAAACTAGTAAGAATAAAGTCTTTTCAAGTGACAAGCTGTAGTGGGTTTCTGTGGCTGGGTTTCCATAGTAGTGGGGGTGGGCTACAGGGGTGGCTTCTGTTAGAAGCTGCTAGAAGCTTCCCCTGCCTGGTGAAGGCAATGCCAGCCGGCTCCAGGATGGACTTCCTGCTGCTGGCCCAGGCCAAGCCTATCAGAAGTAATAGTAATGCCTCTGTGATTACATATTTAAGAAAAGAAGGTTATTGCAGAAAGAATTCCAGCCAGGGAAGAGGAGAGAACAGGGGAACACCAATGCAGATACCAAGGTCAGTGCAGAAGGAGGGGCAGGAGGTGCTCCAGGTGCCAGAGCTGGGGCTTTGCAGCCCATGGTGCAGACCATGTAGGGGCAGCTGTGCCCCTGCAGCCCATGGAGCCCATTGGGGTGCAGAGACCCCCCTGCAGCCCATGGAGTAGCCCATGCCAGAGCAGGTAGATACCCGAAGGAGGTTGTGACCCCATGGGAGGCCCAGGATGCAGCAGGGTCCTGCCAGAGACCTGCAGCCCATGGAGAGGGAAGCCCACACTGCAGCAGGTTTTTCCCAGGTAGGACTTGTGGTTCCCCTGGGGGACCCACATCGGTACAGCTCTTTGGTGAAGGACTGTACCCCATGGAGGAGTGACCCATGGGACAGCAGTTTGGGAAGAACTGCTTCCCGAGGGATGGACTCATGCTGGAAAGGTCCATCAAGGACTGTCTCCTGTGGGAGGGACCCCATGGGAGCAGGGGAAGGACTCCTCTCCCTGAGCAGTGGCAGAAAACAACAACTGACCATAACTCCCATTCCCCATCACCTTGCACCGCTGGGGGAGAGGAGGGAGAACATGGAAGGAGGGGTGGGGAGAAGGTATTTTTAAGACTGTTTTATTTCTCAGTTTTTGTTTTTTATCCTGTTAATAATAAATTTAAGTACTATCTCCACTTTGAGTTTGTTTTTGTCTGTGAAGGTAATGAGTAACTGACCTCTCCCAGTCGTTATCTCAACTCAGGAATCCTTAGCTGTTTTGTTTCTTTTCCTCTCTCCTTTGTCCAGTTGCAGAGGGAGAGTGAGAGAGTGGCTGTAGTGGATACCTGGCATCTGGCCAGGGTCAACCCACTGCACAAGCTAAAAATTTAAAATATCACAGTACCTGTGACTTAAAGTGGTACCTGTGACCCATGAGCCTTTTGGCTTTCTCCAAAAATATTACAGAATTGCATTTAGTCAAAGCTCTTAGCTGAAATTGCATCTTCATTCTCTCCAGAACCCATGAAAGGCAACAGAGATCAATGAGTCATTAACGCTTTAAAGACATTCACATGTATAGGCTTACCAGTTTTCATGTCTTTGACATTTTTGTGTCTTTTCCATCTGAGTTGAAGCTTCATCTTCAGGAAGGCCAACAGAAGTAGAGGTTATAGGAATTCAAGGATATGCTTGAAACCCATTTGGAAGCAGCAAGCTGATGCACCAAATCTACCACTATCATAGCATAGGAACTCCACAGTTACACACTATAAAAGCCCAATAAGAATGTACTGGGTATGGTTTCAACACAGAAAAAGAACCTGAGTATCATGTAACACTCAGATGAAATAACAGCTTTAGGACTTATAGAAAGCAGCAGTAATAGAAGAAAACCCACTGGACTGGTTTTCTAAGCTTTAAACAAATTTAATTTGGATACATAAAATTCTTAAACTAAAAGTTTGCAACTTATCCAGCTGATGATACGTCAGATAATGCATGTGAAATATCTTACCTCTTCTCCTGAAAGATAGTAAGCTGAAAGCAGTCCACCGACAAAACGTATGTTCACTTCAAATACAGAAATTTCAGCATTCTGTTGAAATAAACAAACATTTATTTCTATGCAGGTTTGTTTGTTTGGGTTTACTTTTTTTTCTTTTTTTTTTTCTCTGAATGTATATACATGCAGATATTAAGGCACAACAGCTGTGCATAGCAAAACACAGAAGATAAAGGGAAGGCTAGATACTAGAAAAAGGTAGGTTGGTTGGGCACTGGAGCAGGCTCCCCAGGGGAGTGGTCACAGCACCAAACCTGACTGAGCTCAAGAAGCATTTGGATGATACTCTCGGGTACATGGTGTGACTCTTGGAGATGGTCCTGTGCAGGGCTAAGGGTTGGACTCGATGATCCTTGTGGGTCCCTTCCAAGTCAGCATATTCTGTGATTCTGTGAAGCATTTTAAAGCATTTCCTTCTCTTCCTCACGTTAACATAATAGCCTCTCCATTTTCCTCATCCTGTTTAAGTTTTTCATCTCTTCCATTTGGACAAAAGGCTTTTTCTAAATCTACATATCTAAATACCTCCTCGCAGATGATTCATCACTTGCCCAAAAAGTGCTCTCAGATCACATGTCCCACACTACCTCACCTCACACCATCTCTTCTCAGACACTGCATGAAAAGCTCTTGATCCGAATGTCATATCAAGGGTTTTCCTACTTCATTCTAAATGCAGGTTATTGTAAAAAAGGAGGTAACATTATAATGAGTTAATTACATGATCATGATAAAAATGTAATCATTATGTATATTCACAAGGAAGCAGATGATCTTTCAGTATTACAGTGATGGCCCTTCCCAAGCTGGCCTGGTCTTTACCAATGATAGAGACTAGGTCTGTGGTATAGCAGTATAGCCATTATCCATCTCAAAGCACATTCTTCCTTGTCTTTTAATATTCAAACACAAATGAAGAATCTGAGTCTCATGATCACTACATGCTCTTGTTCTTCACCAAGTCAATTCCAATTTTACCCTAACACAAGACATTCAATCCACTAGACGGATTCAGTTGAAAAGGTGATCTAGTGAAGTTTCTTAATTTTTGCTTTTTTCTGTAATATGACTTTTTATATTTCTGTATTTATGTAGAAAAATGGCACACAGCAGTCAATGTTGTAAAAGTTTTTGGCACATAAATATGGTGTTTGACTTTCATTTGTTCTGAGTTACTGTTGCTTCCATTGAGTTACTTTTCCATTTTCTATTTGCTGACATACACTATAGCTATTTTTAATATAAATCAATGCATGGTAGAGCTGCACAATCTTCCTCTGAAGGGCTTATAGGCTTTTTTCATTCAGGTAGATTTTGTGCTCTTCTAATTTAAACATATAGATGTCAGTCTAAGTAGGAGGGAAGAAGTTGCTCCCTGTTTTCTATGGATTGTGTAGTAAACTGCCTTTGCAGAAAAAAAAGGAAAAAAAGGAAAAAAATCCAAGCACTAGGCTACTTACTAGAAATATTACTTCATGCTTCTCAGTTTGCAAGGCGCTCTGACTAAGAAGAGGTATCTAGACACATTGCAAAGTTGTTCAGTGTGTTGTAAGTCGTAAAGGTGCAGACTTCAAAACACGCTCACAGATTGTGTTTTTAGATTTGTAGTATTGCAGAATTGCTACAATACTAGCCAGTTAACACTCAGTCACCTTTTCTCCTCTAAAATCTGTTCTGCACCTCTTCCTCTAAAAACTGAGGATATATTTTCATCCACAGAATTACTTTGATTAATATATAATTCATATTGTATATATGTGTGTGTCTGTACAGTTTTTTAATACACATGAGGCACAATTCAAAGGGGCAGACAAAGTAAACCCATCCCATACATCTACCTATTGAAAACTCAGACTGGCATAATGTGTTAAAATTGCAAAGGGAAAAAGTTATTTTTGCTGTCTTGCAGTGTTACGAACATAACATTTTTTCAAGTTAATTTTGAGTGTACTGAAACTCTGTAGTTTCTCCTCTATCACTGCTCTTCCAAAACAGGTCTACTCTTATTCTTTCTGGAAAAAAGTAGCTTCATTTCTGTTTCCAACATTTCTGGTTTTCTTTCAAAATCTAGTATTTCTGCTTCCAAGTGTTCAGTCATTGTCTCACTGAATTCAGCAAGAAGACAAATGAAATAACTGGAAACAGGTAGTTGCTTCAACTTTAACATTTCTGTGCATGCCTTTTTATCATACCATAATATATGTTAAACATGGGGAGGCAGATACAAAAACATTTAAATCCTCTAGAAATCTGAACTAGCTAGACAATGCACCTGTTCACCTCCTAAGCAGACTACCTGTGTAAGAACTCTACATTATATATAAATTAAATACAGATGGCTGCCTTAACTAAATCCAACACCTGAGACAGCTAGTAAAGAACTGGTCTGACTTAAGAAAGGCTGATCTGATTGAAGAAAGGGTGATTAAATGAGTGACAGGGGCCATTTCTCTTCCCTGGAGTTTGAGCTAGCTGAAGTATATTTTATATGAGAACCTTCTTCAGAACTTCAGGTTCTTTACATTTGAATCCTAAGCCTCAGCATATGTCAAGAACTTTTCTCTGATGGGAAAGTTGAAGCTGTAAAGAGGTAGGTATTAGATGAGGAAATGAGTTAATCAGATATCCCAGACACTTGTGTTTCCTTTGAGGACTGAATTAAATTACTTTTTGATTTTCAATTGCCTGAAGTAAATTGAGTGATGTATGACCTGAATATTTTGTCTCCAGAATGTTACATTTTGCCCTTCTGGATCTAATATAATCACTTAATTCACAAAGCCATGGCTATCTTTCAAGGAAGGCAAAGGCCCTTTAAAAAAAGCTCAGTATGTGTGCACTGACATCTTTTTCTGGAAATCAGTTACAGACAAAAAGACAACTTAGAAAAAACGCAAATAAAGGCTTTACTGTTGAGCTACAAAGATTAATTGCACTGTAATCTTGAATGTTTGTTAAAGGGTGATCTTTCAGGACATTTCTTGAAGGTAACCATTGTTTTAATGTTATTAAATTTCCAATATGTCATCTGAACACACCTCTGACCCTTTGTTCAAAATCCTTGCTTTTCACTAAAATTTCTGTACAAGCCACTGAAGCAAATGCAATTAATGAAATGGACAAACATTTTGTTAATGTAGATTTGAAAGCTGTACACTTAATAACTATGTATTATAGTTATTCTTAAACTCATGATACCAGGTTAGTATATTCTCAGCACAGCAATTTTCAAAACAAAGTTTTATAATTTCATGTCAAAGATACATTCATCTCTACATGGAAAGCTCATGTGAAGAAGTAGTCTGTTAAGAAAAATGAACTTGTCCTAAAAGTAGCAGATTTCTGCTACACCGACTTGACCCTTTTTTTTTGGTTTGATTTTTAAAATTTTTCGTGTGACACATTGAAGATGCAACACCCTGATCATTACTCTCTTTTCAGATTTTTAATCATCCACATACAGTTTGAACAAGTCCATACATTTCTATTCAGCAGTCAAATCCAAAGTAAGCAATATGATTTTTTATTTTGCTCTTAGATCCAGCTGTACTTAAATGTCTTATGATCCATTTAACAGTGCCAAAATATAACAGGAAAAACTTCCATCTGAATTTCCAAAAATTTCTACTTCATCATCTGGAGAGGCAAGCATGATTTTACTTTCTCCTTCAAATTTAGCCTTCTTTTTCAAACCATCATTGTATCATTACACAGCAGGTCTGAGAAGTGGTTGAATTATTTCCACTACATCTAATGGAAATTCTGTAAGAAGTGATTGGGCATGCTTATTTCAACATGACTATATTGTTCCTTTTTTAAGATCCCAAGTGTATAAGATGGTGCTGACAAACTGGACACATACAATTTCTAGTTTTATGGTCCTTTCACTGGTACCCCGACTAGACTGCATGGCCACGTGCTGTGTATGAGAATATCTGAAACACCTTTGTTTGTAAACAACTGTGCTAAGATCTTATTGTTTCTATGAAATATCAGCTTGCTCTGATATTTGGAGGTCTACATTTTGTCCTGACAAGGGGAAATGCTAAAATAGGGGCGGGGAGAGGGGTGGTGTTTAAACAAAGGAACTATAGTTCCAGAAATGCTCAAGAAGCTGCAGAACACTACAGATTTAACTAGTAAATCTATTAAATTAATTTCTTTTAAAGAAAGGGAGGGTGATAATACCTTAGGAAATCCCATCTTCAAAAAGCAACAAATATAACCAAACAGGGTGGGGTGGGGGGAGAAATAAAGTGCCAAGAACATTGGCTAACTTGTGTTACTCTTGCATTCCTATTTTATTTGCAAGCCTATGACATGGCCAATCTGATCTTAGCTGCATCTCACTATTTGACTTCTCTTACCCTTCTGTAAATTGAAGGATTAAGTCTACAACTGATAAACTACTGAAGCTTCAATCAGCTGTGATTGAATTTAATATCAAAAGCACTGTTCAGACAACAAATGACTGTCAGCTGGGCTCTCCTAAAGCCCTTTGCCTATTGGACTCCCTCAGTTTCCAAAAACCTCTTTCCTTAAAGTCTTCCTCTCTACAACACATAGACCAAGACACAAACAATTTCTATCTATATTTTCTCATGGGAAGTCACCCTCATTTATGAACACAACATTTGAAATACAACTCGATTTTATTTATCCAGTGTGAGCTCATCAGCACTGGTTACTTGTTCTGCCATTCCTAATTCAATTGGAGAAAATACTTTCTGCTCTTTACACAGAAAAATATATTCCCAATAATCAGGCCACCTAAATTTATATTCGACAAAGAGCTTACTCTCTTAGTTTTCATAAAGATAATAAAAATCTTACCAAATAATTTCAGTCTTATTTATAGCACAGATTCTTTCATACACTTCCTTTCCTTCAGCTCTCCTGTTCTTGTACCACCAAGAGCACATAGAACTTTAATCACCTCATCTGCATTTCCACCTATTGCTCCTGCACACAAGGCGTATAGTGACTGCCCCCAAGTACACACACCATGGTGTACCATGGCAAGCAGCCCATATCCTGCAGTTTAACAAGCTGTGCAAGAGAACACCAGGGACCCTGCACTGAGCAATGCTGAATAATGTATATAATTCTGGACTAAAAAGTGGACACAAAGGGCCCACATTTCCTGTGAAATGAGATGAACTTGTAATTGTTATTACTATTAAATAATAGTATTCCCCTGTTGAAGCACAAAGGTTAGGAGCAGCAACAAATCTTAGCATTTTCAAGCAGTCCAGGAAGTATGATGGAGCCATGGAGAGTACTACAATAGCTCACTTTCAGCTACTGTAATTAAACAAGATTTTAATTACTTGCAATTGTGGGAAAAAAAGTTTCATTCATATTCCACAAATGAAATTTACTGGCAGCTTGCTAAAATATTCAGTTCCCAAAGATATGGAAAACAATTTTAGCAACCTTTTTATTGCAAGTGTCAAAGCCTGGTTATTGCATAACATGGTATTTAACCTTGCTCAAGTTCCTGTATGGCAAACTGCAAGCTCTTCAACTGGCACAAAAATAAAGCGCTACTGAAGGCATTAATGAACTCTAGCAGCAAAAGAAGTGCATTTAGCAATAAATTTGCAGGATCTCCCTTTAGCCCATCAAAATAAGTTCTTACACAGAAGCAAAACCAAATCACACTGAAGTCTGTCATTTAATGTACTCGCAAGTTATGCTGCAAACTAGTAATCAAACAGTCCCAAAAATGAAAGAAGTATATTCAAGTCTAGCTTTCTTACGATACCTCACAGACCCATTATACATGTAGTTCATTTACTCACACCTCCCACACAATTATTTTTCTTTTAAATAGGAAAGCTATTTTGTTCCAAATCATTGTATTAAGAAACGTTCTGATTTTCTCACTTGAAGAGAAAAACCCACCAAGAATAAAACGCCAAAAAAACAACTGCCTCCAAGTCAGAACATTAGGTAGTGGACTGTTGAATATGATTACAAGTCAACCATAATACTTACAGTTTGAAAGTAGTATGATTTTGATTTGTAAATGAAGTTTGAAATACGCAAACTGGGTTCTAAAAGTCTGCCCTGTTACTGCCTGCCACACCACAGATAGATATGAGCCAATGATAAATGCTGGAAGCATTATTAATTAGATGCAAATAATATTTGCTATTCTAGGATCTTGGAAAAGGAATATGTTGTCCTATATATGAAGTAGAGAAAAACCCATAACTTCAAGTTTCTAGTTTTTTGCCATTTTTTTTTCCAGCTCCCAAAACAGGAGACATATCAATCACAAAACTTCCATGTTGCATGAAGCTGGTGACAAAACTTCTTTAGTAGATACTCAAATTTTCAGAGCTAAGCACAAAGATGAAAATCAGAACTGTAAAGTTAGCCTTCAAGCTTTAAAGTGGCTTATAAAATCAGATACGGTGACAGACCCCTGTAAACAGCTTTCCTTAAGAGCTTTGGCAGGACACAATATCCCCACCTTTTTATTCATTACCTTCTTTTTATGCAGTTCCTCAACTCATTAGCATCTTTCCTCAAGAGGGAATAATGAAAAGCTCTTCATACTTTCCCCATTTTCCTCTTATCCCAACAAGTGTGAGGCCTTCTGCTCCATATTTTGTTCCCATTCTGATCCTGTCTGGCTACACTAACATCACACAGCTGATCAGCTGGTCAGGGCATGAATTCAAGCCCTGTCCCATGTATCATTTGATTGTTAGCACCGTCTGGTCTGATGTGGCCCTCTGTTGTTCCAACCAATGTCCAGATATGCTTTAGGACACCATGTAGTCCAAGGACTGCTCCTAGCACGAAGTATAGGCGAGACTTCCATTTTGCAGGGAAGGAGTTTGAGCAGGGCTGAAGAAGAGGGGGACAGATCACTTAGTTCCTCATTCTAAAGATGCTGTGGTGTATCTGAGTGTAGAAGTGAAGCATCATCAATTCCAAAACTTAACAGCTCCCAACCCTTCACTGCCCTGCCATGTGGCTCAACTCCTGCACCATGTACCCCCAACAACTCACCCCCTCATCTGCCTCATTAAGATCCCTCTTCCTATTTCTCTTCCCAAACATGGATTCAGCAAGGTTCAGCCCTTGAGTTGCAGAGACCAATAGCTTTTTCCACCCCAGTGTGAAGCGCAAATTGGGTAGTGGTACAAAAACTCTTTCAGAAAGCTATGAATGCTCTGTGTGTGTGTGCAGGTTCTGAAGCATATGATAAAAAATAAGGGCAGAGAAGCACGTAGCAGTGTGTTGCTGTAGCTAGGAAACAGCCAAGCTCCCTAGAGATCCCATGAAAGACTGGCTCCTTTTTCCTCTGTTCTGATGTGCTGATATACAACCCAGTCCGGTGCAGCCTTGGGCTGTGTGCGAGCACTGCAAAAGGGCATGTGGGCAGCAGCATGCATGGGGAGGTCAGAACAAATCCTTAGCTATATTAATTAGAAGAGCAAAGATAAATCCCCCAGGGAGATGAAGTGATTTAACAGAAAAGAGAGCACACATCCATGGTGCAAAGAGCATGGATTTAGCCACTGTAAAGGCCAACTCTTTTCAAAGGTATGTCTAAATCTCTTAAAACATTGAAAGAATCAGAAAATGTAACATAATGCCTGAAGGAATGGCTCAGTTTGGCTGAAACTTCAGCAAGGTGTCAAATACAAAAAATTTCAGCAGCTTGAACAGAAAAACAGCTCTAAGCACTGCAACATGGATATCTCAGTTATAAAATCACAGGGCTACCACCTATAGATAAAATGACAGCAGCCTAAGCATGTTATACTCCAAAATGGGAAGCTTCCAAACACATCCACTCACAAGCTTACTAAAGTGCACAAATTTGATGAGAAAGGTGTCATTTACTTTTCTAGATTTTTCCTTCAAGCTCAAAACCTATTTTCAGAAAAGTAAATAAGAGTAACCCTGACATCCAATTCATTGAATTGCGGGACTGAAATCTAACAAATAAAGAGATGATGACATTTCTCATTAAGTCATCTTTTATTCCATAAATGCTTTCATGTGATAAACTAGTGCCTACTTTACAAAGTGACATTAGGAAACTTTTATGATCAAGTGATGAGAATGAGTGATGGCCAAATAGTTCTGTACAATGAGCATCTTCTAGAGTTTGAAACAGTTTCCTTTATTCAGCTGCATTGACATAGAACACAGAGAAAAGATTCTGCTACAGACTATAGTCGCAGCTACTTTTGTAAAGAACATCTTATAGAAAATTTAACATGCAAAATACATAGTTCTAAGAATAAACGGAGAGAAAATCTAACTCTATTTATGCAAATAAAGCCGAAGTATGCCTCCCCAAAACCCGAATAAGCAGTCACTGTCCAGGAAATAACCAGAAACATTAAACACAAGTTTATACTACTCACAAGAAATAACCCTTAAGGATATGTCAGCATGTCAGTTTTTATAAACAAATCACTTTCATGAGAAAAAGGTTTCTAAAACATGAGCATGTAAGAGTATACAAAACAATAACACAGAAAATGTTAATGAGCAATGCCTGATACACGATAAATGCTTAAACACAAACCAGAGGGTTTTCCTGGTTTTTAAACAGTAAGATACAAATACAAAACAGCATTTAAAGCTGGAACTTATACTTAAGGTGAAAAACTAAAGAAGAGTGAAAGTTGAGTAACTTCTAACAATCCAGCCACTAAACAAATGCCTAACCTTTATTAAAGTTGGTGTTGCAGTTATTTATTTTCATTTCCTTTTTCCCGTTTTGGAAAATTAACCTACTCACTGCTGATGCCAATGTAAAATTCAATCCTATATGATTATGAAGTATTATGAGAATAACTTTGTGAGGAGTCAGACTCAAGACAGCTATTTACAGGAATATCAGGAACAAGATACTGTTACTGATGCGTATCAGTATTATCTATGAAGTAGCTTTGGTAAATCTGCTTGACTACTGCATTGATCAACTACTGCAACACAGGATTTCAGACATTTTGAAAGACTTCATAGCTTATAAGCATTACTGGGAAAAAATAAGTGCAATAACAAGAAGAGCTGAAATTGTAGGCAATACCATCCATAAGGTTCCAGTATGACATACAGCAAGATTTATGTACTCACAAAGATTTTTGAGGTAATAATGTAAATCACTCTACAACACTACATATGTCTCCAACTAGAGCTCAGCTCATCCTTTAAAATGGAGTTTGCTATTTTCTACATTATTTCCTTCTTAGATTTTTAAACATCTTAACAATGCCAAGCTAATAAGACAGGAAGTTAGTATTATAACAATTCTTTATAAAAAAAAATCTTATGCACAAAATAAAGTTAGCACGTCATTCAGTTTCCTTACACTACTCAGAAGCACTGTACACAGAATCCTGTATTTACATCACACATGTAAATATAAATGCACACTAAATTACTGCTTATATAAACTATGTAATATCCACTCTTATTAACTCCTTCTTAAAATGATAATTAATTCTGAAGCATGAAAGAGAAGCTAATTAATCCTGGCTTTTGCCTCACCTATTAGAAAGAGTACTTCGTTTTCAGAAAGTGTTTCTAACATTACACATCAACTACAAGAGCTTTTAAGTGCTCTGTGTACTATGCCTATAATGTCTTCCTACTTTATTACATTGATCAACATAGTACTCTGTCAGCTCTCTATACTCAGCAATTACAATAAATCCTTTGGCCCACAAAAGAAAAAAAAAGATGAAAAAAAGATCAAACATAGGACTTCTCAATTTAATGGACGTTTTTCAGAGGTTCTTGCCTGTTCAGGGCTTTTCTAGAATAAACACTTCAATAATGAATTTTGCTCTCAGCTGCATATTTGCCAGTTAATAGAGTGATTTGTACTTGCAGTTGTGAAGACCTGGTGCTTCATATGACTAAAGCAGCTTAGTTGAGCCAAACGTTCAGCTTAATTCATGGGATTCAACTTTACTGGAATAGGCAAAGGAACCTAAGTAGTATGTATGACATGTAGCTTTCTCTAAACACAACTCAAATTTGGGGACGATTTCACAAAGTGAAAATGAGTTTACAAAACAAAAAATTAATGCTTGAAGTGTCTGGATTCTTCTATCCAAAAAAGCTGAAAAAGCTGTTGTTTACTTTACAATGGCAAATACTCTATTTCCTTTTTCCTTCCTTCAGTCCAGCTTGTTGGCTTCTATCTACCTAAATCTCTTAAATTCAAAAAGAGAATATAAGCAGAACAGTAAAGTTTCTCATGTTCTAGCTTTTTGCCGTTTTGTGTATCAACAATCTAAATTCTGTAGCCTTGCATCATGCTTTTAGAACCCAGTCCTCAATAGGCCCTGGAAAACTAAACAGAGCATTAAATGTTCATCAGAACACTACTTACCACATTGAAATCCAAGTTTTTTTCAACCCACTCCTTGGCTTCCCTGAATTCCTCTTTCATTTCCATGATGTACAGTGTATCAAGGGCATCCACTATTGTTGCTCCTTGTATGCTACCTGAAATACATGAGGAGCTAGTGATTAATTACTTTCCAACAGAAGACTTTTTAGTTAGATCTAATTAATTTAAATTCATTATAATTTCAAAATCTGAGTTTAATTAATCCAACTAAAAATTGGGTGTATAAGCATTCAAGTGGTAACTAGTAATTCACAGCTTTAACTTTGATTCCCATGCCACAACACAACATCATAATATTTAAATATTTCTTCCACTAATGAAGTTTTCAAGAGCAGTTCCGATGCACAGTATTTTCAGTCATAGTTTTTCATTTTTAAACACTGATGGAAGAGTTCAGTCTAAAGTAAAGTTAATAAAATAACTTAATAAATCTCAATAATGGAGAAATTACTGATTTTCCAGTTTGGAGTGAAAAAAAAAAAAAAAAGAGAGACATCAGCTAAATTTTTTGGTTTTATACTTAATAATATACAAAAAACTTTAAGAAGCTGGTTTGTACTGATCACATTTCAGTTAAGAAAACAATTTTTCTGATACTGTGCACCACCATGTAACCTACACAATATAGCACTGGGGGAGGCAAAAAGGCAAACTCGCATTCATGGATTTCTCAGCTGAGGAGAGCCTACAAGACACTGATTTCCAGAGCAAGTTCTGGTGGTTTGCATTAATGGCATCCTTCTACCTATCTTATGGAGAAGGCCAAGAGCTAGCCTTCACCTAACACTGCAAGATGAAACATCACCAGTATGTTTGCTCTGGGATGGATTAAATGTTCATGATCTTGTACTGAAAGGTTAATGTGGAGGGTGGGGGAGAAAATACAGTCACTCAAACTACTTTCCCACTACTTCCTTCAAATTTATGATGATCATTTCAAATCACCACTTTTGTCTCAGCAGAGTTTCAGTTCCTATTTACTGAATAGTGCCAAAAATTCAATTTCAACTACTAAAATTTGTATTTATGGACTTTGCTCCTGCAATTTTCATTATGAATGGAAAACACTGTTATGATATACTTCAGAGACTCTGATATAGAAGTAAACATTTAGAATTACAAAATAATTTAGGTTGCAAGCAACAGAGAAAATAATTAGGTCCCATTCCTCTCTTCCACAGCAGGGTTAATGAATCAGGTGAGTAGCTGACTACTTATTCAGGCATTGATTGTACAGCGGGAATAACAAGACAGTAGCTACAATAAACTTTAAAGAACTTGATTATCATCTTGTCTCTGAAACACTGGATGAAAAAGTAAACTTAATTTTGTAAACTTATAAAATATCATAATTCAATTTTTCAGATTTAAGAAAGTAATCTACTATTTCAGTCAATTCTTGTGTTTACTGACATCATGAGTTTCTGCTTCCACATGAAACAGTGAGTTGATTGGAGAGCTCCATATAGCAGGACTGACATCACTTTCTTAAGTTCCAGGTAGAAAATAATTTTCCATTTCTACCATCCTAAACAAAATAATACTTAAGATTATAATAACAGTTACTTGCTACATTTAACAGAATCAGATCCTTTCTCTATTTTAGCAGCTGCTTATACAACCCTTTTTGGAATATCACTCTCCTACTTTGAAGTAATTAATCTATATATTTTCCTCCAGATATTCCACTAATAAAACTGCAGCATACTTTGGAAAGAACAACATTGTATCTTTGCAGAGCTCATTTGGAGCTTAGTTGCCCTTCTCTCATGTTAAAGGAAAAGTATTCCTTTAAACTTGGCTAAGCGACTTTTATTTTTCCTGAGTTAATGAGAAAGTGAGAGTGACTGTGAAAAACTGCTGGAGGACATCTGCTCCAAACACTACTGCAAAAGGACTGGAGGTGTTTAGTAACTCCATATCACAAAAGCAGCTCCTAGTGAACTTATACATCTGAGCTCTACTTATGGAAAAATAATCTATAACCTGATTTGTTTGAGTGGGTTGCGATAGGTGCGCCGTGCAATCACATTTGTTGTGTTAATCCTCTTGTAATACAGCTAACACCACCACTAAACAGTTGAGCTTTCAATTTTGAGGATTAATACTCGAGCTGCAACTCACTACCAAGTCAGAAAAAAAGGAGGAGAAAATAAGGAGAAAGCTTACTGAGAAATCACCCTTAGAGTCACCTCTTACTATGATTCCCCCCCCCGCCTCCGAATCTAGCCTATATGGCCTGCCTAGAGCACAGACCTCTCCTTGCAGGCAGGCAGACAGATAATGCTAGAATCTCAAGTAAATCTTACTTTATTTAAAATAACTTTTGTTATTATTCTGAAAGCTCCAGAAAACTGAAAAAAAAACAATTATTGTGACAATTAGTCGAGTTTGTCTCAAACAGCTGTACTTCAAAATAAAGACAAAAGAACACAGAATAAATTTTTAAAGTGTCAGTTTAGAGGCCAGAATTATGACTTGTGGACATTTACAGTTTACACTAAGTCAGCCAACAGGATAATCAAAACAAAAGAGTATTACAGACATTGTGATGCTGAACAGTTCATTAATAACCAGTCAGACAAACAGGTGAGGGGGGGAAGGAATACAAAGAAGTTACATGAATATTTCTTACCATATGATAAGATCAAATTCTTCACAAGCCTATATAAGTGATGCTTCTCAAAGCACAGCACACAAAGTATTGAATATAGTTATCATTCTTGTTAGTTTCTATACAATGTTCCCAAGGAATTACATGGCAGTCATGGTCTACAAGAGGCAAAGTTTATTGCTAGGAAATTAGAGTACACACTCACATGACACCAAATATTTGGACAGGAGGACTGTTTTGCTATACACCTACAGTACTGGATATAAATTTGACTAATGGCGAGCACTGCATTACAGAAAGTGCCAGCAAAGATGCAGTCACCATGGTAAAGTTTCACAGTTGCCCTAGGTAGGAGGAAGATATCACAAACAAGACCTGGAGCAAATTCCTATACCTCAAGTAAAAACAGATGTCTTGCAGATAATACCAAAAAAAGAAGTATACCCATGGCAGAGAAAATGAACTTGAAACTCATAAAACATAAGCTCAAGGTGAGTAATTTAGATGATAGAAGAAATAACCACATGCACAAGCCTACCAAAGGGAAACATTTTTAGTCTCTACCAAAACCTCCAGACCAAGTACTTGTATATATGATCCATTTTACTTCCTTTGTTAAACCTTTGCTTTGCGCTCTCCTTTTTACTAACAGTATCATTTGCTCCATGTGTGTGATTAATAGAGAACACATAAAATAGCCTATAACCTCGTTAACCGAAGACAAGGCAAAAAAAAAAAAAATAAAAAAATCAGTCAAAATGAAACTTCCACGGATTATCTAGAAACACCTACAGAGATTCTTTTCCAGTTTAACACTTCAAATCTTAAGCAATGATCTGGAAGAAAATAAAAAGAACATATTGCTAACAAGATTTTTGGACTATTAACTAAGATGGTTTATCACCCAGAATTTTAGAATAGTGTGATATAAAGCACTGAGCAGTCTATATCTCCTCTAGTAATGTAGAGTTGGTCTATTTAAATAGCATGCTTTTTAATATCTAACAATGCAAAGGTGTGTGTATGCAAATAAAAAACAAGATTACATTAGAGAATGGAGTAGCATCTCAGGGGTGGGCAGGGATAGCAGAATAAAAAAAAAATTATCAGAGGATGAATAACTTTGTATGAGTTTCCAGGGTGACATTGCAGGGAGAACTGCTGTGGATGTGAATGACAACCTTATTAGCACAGCTCTGTGTCTGAGCTGATGTGGCCATATGGTTTAAAAACCACAGCTGGCTTACAGCCAAACACTTTGGAGAGCATGACAAAAATAAGTTTTTATTTGTCTAGCCCAGGCTTTCAGACATGGCTTATATTTTGGCCAGAAGAATCCAAAACAGAATACTGCCAGGATGTCAGAATCAATGCATATTGCTGCACTTTGTTTATAATTTTCATCCTCTTTTATACCAAGTTTGGTTGGTATGAACATGCACATTCCTCTTCAGTGAATAAACTGAGATACATATATGTGTGTATATATATGTATATATATACATATATATATATACATACATGCATATATACATACATATGCATGAAACAGATTCATATACATGTATGTTTCAAACAGATGAAGATTTGTGATCTGCAAGGATATCATACACAACATGACATGGAGGAAAGTTTCAGATATGTTTTAATAATGCACTGTCTGTAAGAGGATGGAAGACAGGCTCCTTACTCTTCTCAAGTTCTACTGTTTTTCTTTTGCTGACTCTGTGTCATATTCTGAATGGAAAAAACTGTGGCAAAACACATGATGAAAACGGAAGATAAGGAAAGATGAACTATGAAGTGGCCTGAGGTCATTCTACACATCAGGTTCATGACCTACAATAGTGTACTTTCCAACAAGCATCATAAGCTAGGAGTTTTTATTCTTGCATTACTGTAGAAGACAGATAGAAAAGACAAGTAGAATGTCGATTTTTCTTTCAGAAAAACAGTTACCTTTCTGATATGTGTTTTTGATATGAAGTATGAAAATTATTATGACATTAATATTTGCAATTTTTTAATGTGAAAAATTCAAGCAAATACAAAAAAAAAATCAGATATCCCTTCATATAAAGTGAAAATGTTCCAAGAAGTTTCCTCTGTTATTGTCAGAGGAACTGCTCTTTAGGGCTATTTTGTACTGCTGTGGAAAATAAAATTTTATACACAGCTGTACTTGAATTGCATTTGGCCCCACCCTGTTCTTATACTCTTCTCTATTTTCAGCCAGAGAGGTAAGGTTTTTTTGTCATCTTCCAGTTTTTCTAAGTTGGAGAAGCTCAGTCAAAGTAGATGTATACTATACAATCTCTTTCCAGTCTGCCATTTCAGATTCAAAATTCCAGCCAAAACCCCAGAAACTAGCTGTCACAACTTTTTTCTTACTCTGGCCACTAACAATACTTTTGATTTTCTTAACATATAAGACCAGATGCTTTGTAACATTAACCACGCAAACTAAAAAAATCAAGCACACATCCAATTCTTTGCCAGCTCTATATGCCTGTACATTGTACCTTACCAAATCTGAACTACATTATTCTCAACATATTCAAGAATAAATATAGGTTTGACTAAAGTAACATTTTGTTTTGAGCTGTAGGTTTCTTGCAGCATTGTTTCAAAAGCTGACTCAGATCTTAAAACAGTGTTTTCCTTTAAATAAAGTTCACTGAAAAGGTTCCTATCCAACATCATTAGCAATTTAAAGTGTCAAGAGTGATTAATTATTAAAGTGTGCTATGCCAAAACATGAAACTCTTACTTCAAGTACTGGCAAACCCTCAGTAACACTAACATTTCTTATTTCAGTGACTATTACCAGCTGGTAAGAGTGGGAAAAGAAACAATAAGATCAATTTTCGACAGATCTAGATTTCCATGTGTAACATAAAACAATATTGTGATATTTCTAGAACACTCTTCTAATCTCTAGTATTTTATACAACTCTGTATTTTAGAGCCAGCTCTAATATCTTTGTATTTGATAAAGCTTTATTAATTTTTCCTTCATTGCTAATCTCTCTGTTTTCTGTGGAAGCTTTTGGCATCCACCAAACTTCTGGCACCCATGCAGCTCAGCCACGCTTTGTTATGAACTACCTTCTTTTGTTTGAACTTGCCTCCCAGTGATTCGGTATTTCCACCCCTTACAAAGGGTATCATTCCCCACAAGGAACAATAAATCCTTGTTCATCCCATCTATGCCACTTTTTATAGACCTCCATATATTGTTCTGAAAAGTTTTCAACCTTTACCGCTTACTGTGGTTCAAGTGTGCCACTTCCATGTATTAACTTAGAATTCTATCTCCCATTTCACTAAGTGACAGTTTAAATTAGGAATGGTAGTTCTCATTTGCTATTTCTAAGTGCAGTTATCATCTGTTGGGGAATCCTTCTGGGTTTGTGGAACTGCTTGCAGTTTGCCATTGTTGAAGCTAACCCAAGTAACTTATTTGTGCTGTCAAACTTCACTCTGGTCATTTGTTTTTTCAGTACTGTGAAATTAAATTAGTTAAATTTGAGAGTGTGGCCTCAGCAGCAACAGATCCTTGTGAGAGGCTAGTAATAAGTCTCAAAAATGCCTTTTGGAAATCTAAAAAGACAATAAACTCGTCTTTGTTGTGCAACAAGATCTCCTCTCACAAATTCTGTGTTGAGTCATTTATCCACGTATCTGCTAATGTTATTCTTTACACAAGTTTCTATTAATTTAGTTGAGGTAGATGGCAGGCTTACTTCCAAAGTTAAGACCACATATCAAAATACAAAATTTCAAGGAATTCAGTAGGAACAGTGAAGAGAAAGAAGACTGGGGCAGGTGGAAGATGTTGAAGCCTTTCAATTTAAATTAATATACAGTTTAAATACATGCACAATTAATTGTTGAGAGCTATATTAATAAACTTACAGTCTAAAGATACACATTGTTATACAACTGCAAGACAGTTTTGAATATAACTTTTGGCAGGCTTTAAAAATCTTCATACACCTCAATGCTCCATAAAAGAAACTACAAAAAAACCCCCCACTTTAAATGAGGAGGAGCAGGATCTTACTAAATTATAGGACTTTGGTGTTGCAGGTTGTATTTATTAAATGCCTCCCTTTTCCCCTTCAGAAAACATCCTTTTTCCCTTGCAGAGGCTAATTATTCTATGCCCACAAGTTACAGTATTATTAAACTGGCAATACTGCACATGAAACACAGTTACAGACAATTAAAAAAGCCCTTTAGTAACAGTCACTTAAGTGCAGAAAACACTTATAGAAAGAGCTCTTTGCTAATGCAGCAACACTCATTAGTTTTAAAATTAGTACAGAAGGTTTGGAGAGGAATAGCTCCTGGGCTGGGGGGCTGGAGGTAGAGTGCTGTGAAAAAAAACGGCAAAATTGTGATTTTGCCACTTTCTCACTACGAAAGCAGATTAATAAATCTCTACTTTAGCAAATATTGTTGACAGTAATCTGACACTTTAAAGGTTAAAGAATTAAAAATTAACAGCACTTACTCAGGGCCTATTTTCTACTGAGTATATTCAGAGAATGATTAGTACTTACAGCAGAAGTCATACCAGCATAGGAGACGTCCTGTTCTGCTGATGCACAGGTACAGTGCAAAGAGGTGCTAAGCTATTTCAATTTATTTCATTAACCTAGAAATAGTTCCATGCTTCATGGAATTAAACAAATAAGAATGACACAGAGACAACAACTAATGACTTTTTGTTTCTGCTTTTTCAAATGGTTGTTACAACATGGCAAGAGGTAATTTGGCAAATAAAAAGGAAATAAAAACAGTATATGGATGTGCTGAAAAGACACTGTGATGGTCAGAAGCATGGATGTGGCTTTGGCTTCAAGGAGAAATGTTTCAGTTTACATGTGTTTCAGTGTTTCCCTAAAGATATATTATTCTTAGTGTGAACACTTGAGACAAAAGCAATTTCTGCTCATAACATGGACATATTTACACTCTAATAGTCCAAAGACTCTCTCAACTTATCAAATACACCCTCCACGCACACTGCTTGCAGAATACTAGCAAGATCAAAGCAGGTCCTTGTCTTCATAAGTTGTTTTCATTGCCAGGGATCAGGACAAATAAAATGTTATTTCCAGGTTCAACAAGAAGTCCTCAGCTACAGAATAACTCTACTGCTATTAATTTGCACGAAGTGCCAAAGAAGAGTTGTTTTCCTTCCCCTGAGATCAGAACAACCAGTTGTCCCTATTCTTTGTCCCATCAACATCCCACTGGCCATTTTCCTCTTTTCCTAGCTGAAGTACAGTGTTAGTATAGTTGCCAAATTCATGATGGTACATCTATGTTAAATTACACCTCTCAAAAGTCATCTTATTTTGTATTTCAGAGGAACACATCATGACTTTCCTTCAAGACACAACCACTGTTATAATTCATCTACAAAATGATTTATCATTATAGAAAGGAACGATGCATGCATACTTTCAAAAACAAGCTTAGAAGCAGTATTGTTTGGAAACAACTCTCCCCTTCTGTGTAAGGAGAGCTGTACTTGCAACATATGCAACATAAAGCACCACACAGCACTGGAATCTGCTGTTCCTCAAAGTGAGGTACTAAAAGTCTCTGCCCCACAACAGGTACTCCTATTATATGCAAAGCAACATAACTGCAGCAATTAATTCACAGAAGGAGAGGTGCTTAAAACTAAACAGCTGGATAATGAAATATGTTCTATCTTATTAAGACAATCAGAAACTTGTATTTTTGAAAAATTGAGACCTGGTAGCAAGAACAAAAGACAATCATGACAAATTGGAGACAGTTACAATGTATGACAGTGAACTGAAGGTCTTGATTTCTGAAGATTATGAGGAAATTCAGAGGACACAGAGCTGAACTTATTCTCAAATAATTCAATTCAGAATTACCTTAAAAGTAGTAAACCATTTGTAATACTTTTTTTTTTGTTGTTGTTGTTGTTTTTTGTTTTGTTTTTTTTTTTTTTTGTAATAAGAAACAGAAACAGGAGATAAGGAAACTTGTCTGTCCTTTCACAAGGAAAAAACCCAAAACACAAACTGATTACACTTTTCTCTTTTTGTTTTATGAAAAAGAAGGCATTCAATTTGTTTAATTCAAATATGAAGGTAAAGATCAGATCTAATCATCCCAGGACACTCAGAGAAATGAGGTTTTGTTTCTAAAAAACAAAAGGAAATTATGGATTCAGGAAAGGGTAACTTATGACATAGATCTGTTTGCAGATATGCTGCTCTTTGGTATTCTGTAAAGTAATTCAGCAGAAAGAGAGCTGCTTGCTCATTCTGATTTGTCATCAAGATCAATAAGAGTGAAGATGTTTCTAAGGAAAACTCCTCAGCAATAAGATCTTATACTAGATGACCATAACAAGAAAGTGATCTGCATTTAGACTGACTCTGCCTCTTACTCCTTTAAATGCAGTTTTATTTTCCAATTCAACACTTGTCCTGTTTCACAGTGAATTGTGCCTGCAGTGACTTAAACTTAAACAACATTCACAGAAATCTTGCTTAAGAATTTCACAAGTCAACACATCTACAGCTTTTTCTGTGATTCCATGCAATATTATCAAACCTTAGAAATTTTTATACCACTTCTGATTCCAAGTGAAACTACATTAAGTGTTTTAATTTTCAGGAAATTATATGCTGTTTTGTTGTCCTCTGAGAAAACAGGATTGTATTAAATAGTTCCTCAAGTGTATTAAACTGCACAGGTCACCTGAAGATAATAAATAATTTTAGGTTGTTTTTTTTTTAAGAAAACAGAAGGAAACAGAAGCATGACTGAACCCTGAAGTTCTTCCAAACTACTCTGGTTTCAAGCACTCAATTCAGGTCTGAAGTCCAATAACTAACTAGAAAATAATTACTTTGTAGCATTTTGAAGTCATCTCGGGTAGACAAGCCATGCAGCAAGATCAATATAGATGTTGCATTTTCAAAATAATTTTTGTAATCACAACTTCTGTCTCTTAGTAACTTCCAAATATAGTTGAGGATTTGGTAAGTGCTTTATTTAGACTGTTTTAGGAAATGTTTCCACTTCAAACCATCTTCTCCAAAAATTCAACAAAGTTAGTTTTGATTTCAACAGGAACTATGTATTGATTTTTTCAATTTTTCAGCTTTCTGTTTGGAAAACAGAAGCCACTTGCATACAAAAATTGATGTCAAACAGTTAAATTCTTCATTTTCCTGCAAAACTGATGATGACAGATCAGGGGACTGCTTTCTTACGCTTTCTCAGAATGCTATCGCTCTGCAGATACTTATCCAGCTGTATGTCCCACTTGGACACTGGAAAAGTCTTGCCTCTTTACAATGGATTTCTGCAGTGATTTTTGTACCTCTCCTACTAGAACTTTTCAGCCCCATATTTGTTCTACACTGATAACAACTTGGGTGTTATTTAGCATTACCTGTACAACACTAAGAGGAGCAAATAATGGTTACATTAATGAAAGAGAAAGCCTGATAAGGGAGTCTGACTGATATAGATTAGTAAGGTTTTTTTAAGGAATGGAAATAAACTTCTGAAAACTGCAGGCAGCTTCAGCCACCTTAACGACTGTAGAGAGCATCATTTGCACCTTGTACAGGATTTCTCTTAAGAGTTTTTGTTGCCTGCTTATTGAATGTCATGTCAATGAGTTCCACTCCACAGGAAAAGTTTAAGACAGGGCAGTATTTAATGCAACAAAACTATATCTTTATCATGGAGCAATGCCATGCTCCACTGATTCTCATTCAGACAGGAATCTATAAAAGTCATAGAAAGCATCATCTTCATTTAGTGTTACTTTTTATACATAACAAAAGCGACAAATATCATGCTGCATGACAGACAGAAGAAAGAAAACCCGTTTATCACCTATAAGCTTTTCAGCTGATTTAATGTTTTATGCTAACGTCACTAAGCACAAAAATACACTCTACTCACCAAATAAATTGCTTGAATGTCCTTGCTTAGATATGGGTTTCAGTTCATTTAATCCCCATGCGTAACGCTTATAATTATCCCAGGCATGCTTCATCATCTGTAGGGAAACGAAAGCAGGATTATAATGTTGATTTAGCAAGAAGCCACAGCAAATACCAACTTGAGGATATTCTCAGTATTAAACACATTTAATTCAATTCTTAACCAAATTCCTCTTGTATGCACTTTAACTATGAAATACTCACTACAGAATAATGATGGCACTATTTTCCAGGGGGCAGTGGGATGGTTACTATAAGAACTCCTTGACTGTCCACTTCTACCGTTATCTGCAAGCTTATGATCAAAACAGTCTAGAAATAATTAGTTTTTTAGGAAGGTAATTAATTGTGTTATATATCAATTCATTTAAGATTTTATTTCCCTTAAGCATGTACCTCTGAAATGGAGGGAAGTAACATTTTTTAAAAAGCTTTTTTCTCCTGGAGTAGGATTTTCTAAGGTCAAAATTAAGCTCACAGTAGTTTTCAGATTCTGACAGACTTGCTTGCATAAAACTAGCTGGCTCAAGCTCAATATGGCTAATAACAGTAAAATAAAGCTAAAGTGGGTAGACAGAACACCTAGGAAAGATTTTATGGTAGATTATTATATCATAATCTTTTTGTTACTATAAATGCATCTGTAGCTACTTTCATATGCCATTTTGCACAAACAGAAGAAAACTTTTACAACTAAACACATCACTACAAAAGCATGTTTTGCATAAAAAGAGGTGCACCACAAATACATACTGCTTTGGGAAACAGCCTTGGGAACCTAGAACAGCAGCACTGCGGTAAGAGCAGAGGGCGCCCACATCAGAAGTCAGGGTAGTGGGTTGACTCAAGATCACTTCACACTCTTTACCACCACCACCACCAGACACACCTGGCCCAAACTGTGCTTTTCCAGGGTGGTCCAGGTGCATTGCCAGGAGCCCACCTGTTCCTCCCCAAAGAACAATGTGAGAACAATGCATGCAGCTCTGCAGGCCTAGTGACAAACCACTGCCACTCCAGCGGGTCTAACACCTCCCTTTACCAACCACCACCCTTAACATCTGCTCAGGAAGTCTTCTTTAAAGAAGCAGCACCACAAGCAGCCTGGTTTTGCATAAGAGAAAAAAAGATTTTTACTCCTTTTTGTCCTCCTTTCCTTCTTCCACAAGACAGAGCAGTGTTGGGAATGCCAGAGGTCATCTTCTAGACAAAAAGTGACAATTTCAGACCTTTTCAAAAATACTGCTTCAGGCTGTCAGCTGACAACACTGCTCTGTCCTTGCTTTCAGACCTCTTCTTGAGGCCATGTGTGTCAAGGATAATTCCGTTAAGTAACAGTTATAATCCTAAATTTAAAAGCAGCAGCCTTGGGACATGCTGATAATAGTAATCCTGCACTTTCTCTCTTCTTCTTTCCTTTGCTCAAACCACAGAGAAATTATGTCAATTAAAAATCTGCATTAAGCCATACTATAATAGATGACAAGAGATTTTCTAGAGTACCTCTCTACTTATGAGCATAAACATTTCTTTGCTATTTATGGAATCATAAATGCACATCTATCCTGCAGGAAAATTCATCTATGTTAATCTACGCTACCGCCCTTACAGGCCCAGCATTGCAAATGCAAAAATTGGCGACTGCTTTTAATACATGAGCATTTTCAACCAGAAGGTTAGCCTGGTGTCAGATCTCAGCTGAAAGGCAGCAAGAGGCCCAAGTAAACGATCTCAGGCCATGGATTGCACCAATATGCTGGATGGCAGGAGCAGCATCTATTGCTTAACTTCATTGCAGAATGGCATAGGAGCTCTCCAAGGATGGGGCTTTTCGTCCCAGTGCTGAACTGGTATATTTCCTAATTTACCAATTTAATTCTAATTTAAACAGCATATTTTCTAATTTACCAATTGAAATTTTCTGGTAATTTTGTCTATTATATGAGAAAGACTTATTCTGCCCTGCCATCATGTGCCAGACCTCCAAACTCAGCTTTAAATTCTCGAAGATTTCAGGAGGCTAAATCCTATGCTTTGTACAATCTTATTTTCTCATGAAATCATGTCAGAATATTTTCATTTGTTTAATCTCAATCAGGGACACAAGAGGGCTTTTTTTAAAGTACTTTTGTAATTAAGTGGCATGAATCAAAAGTGTCTAACAACGCAGTACTTTAACCGAATTAAAATTGCTCAAGCCAGTACTGCAATGTTCCTTCCCTTTTTCTGTCCTTTTTCTCCTAGCACATCCTTGCTCCTTCTCTTGCTTAAGAAATGCAGCTCACCTATTTCCATACCAAGTCAGTTCAGAAAACAGAAACTTTTGCAAGTGAGATTTTTGTTCTGAGGATCATTTTTGTCCCAACTGATTCCAAAAGTCAGATTTTCCTGAGTATTAGAGTTACCAAGCAGGAAGGGCAGGAACAGCTCCAAACCCAGTTCAGTTTAGCCACAACAGTCACAAAGTGCATGATGCTACAAGATGTCTTATATGCGCTCAGTTGCCTTTAGATTTTTCCCAATGGATTGACATGTCAATCATGTTGTCTCTTAAATGCATGTGTGATTTGGTAATAGAAACCACTCAGATTACCTACTGTTAGTCAACCCCTAGGCAATAAGACAGGAAGACAGTAGACAGTATCTTCTAATAATACTTATTACTGTGTGCTAGTGAACACTTGGGTTGGTTTTTTTTTTCCCAAAATGTCCTCTTATTTTGCTAACTACTCAGGTATAATTGTTTATTTATTTCTTAGGAAATTACAATACGTGAATCCAAAAAGTCAAGCAGACAAAAAAACCCTCAACCCACAGTACTTAAAAAAACCAAACCAAACAAATCAACCCCCCCAAACCCCAAACAAATCCCCCAAACTAACCATCCCCTCCCCCACAAAATAAAAAAAAAAAAAAAAAAAAAACACCCAACTTTAGGAAATATTCCAGTAGGAAAACCCCCACCAGAATCTACTGAGCAAGAGATCCAATTCATCTCTTTTGGCTAATCAAAGCATTTTTTTAGAACTCTTCCAGAAAGGTTAGATTTAGACAAAACCAGCAAGGTTAATAAAAAATTTACTCCTAAAAAAATGCACTTTTAGAATATACTAGCTTTAGACATTTGGAGTTTTATGGGCATACATTGAAAGCAAAATGCAGCTCCAAAAGTAGTCAGTGAGCCCTCTAGTGTTTCAAAAGAACATGGATCATTCCAACTAGACATAAAAGCGAATGGCTATTTAGCAAAAAGTTACCAGGACTTAGTGTTCCTGCGTTACTTGCTGAGCAAATAGCCACTAGATATGGGAGCCAAAAGTGAGTTTGCATCAAGTAAGTTTGGGCATCTAAGCTATCAAGAAGTCTCAATTTCAAGTATTCAATACATCAGAAATAATCTACATGCTTTCCCTCCTCTGGAAATCACAAAACTATATTAAGTTTCCCACTAATATCAACTTCCTATTTTTTAATAATTTTATTTTCTATGTAAGAATGAAAAAGTTCTAAAATATTTAGGACCAATTTTAATAGACCCAGCCCACTGATAATTTTTGGCTTAGGCTAAGCTCCTAGCACTGGTACTCTGGGAATTAATTTTAACAGTTTTTTGGCTAGATCTACCTATCTTTGCTGTCTTACCCCTTCTGTTTGCATGAGACATTAACAAATTATTATCTCCAGATTTATTTTTTTAATTCACAAAGGCCCTTCTAATCACATTTCTACTTGTACAAGTACTGTTGATCACTTGAAATTTCTAAATAAAGATCACAGTTACTGAGAACATCTGTATATCAACACAACATTACCGATCCTGTTAAAAAGAGAAACTCCCAATGAGGGAGAGTCTAAGACCTTTTGACTAGATAATTCCAGATACTCTCAAACTCCTCTACAGTATAGCTAATAAAATTATCTCACCCGACTGCTTTCAAATAATTCCTTATTAGCCTTCCAGGATGTTAATAGGCAGAGTTACATTTGCATATAGATATCCCTCTGTCCTTCTAGTTTTACTAAGATATGTTAACAGTCACAGAATGGCTGGGATTGGAAAAGAGAAATCATCTGGAAATCAGCTAGTCCTATCCCCTCTATTAAAACACGTTCATGCAGAGCAGGTGGTACAGGATTCTGTCCAGGAAAGTTTTGAATATCTCCAGAGAAGGAGAATCCACAACCAGCAGCTTGTTCCAGAGCTCTGACAATCTCACAGGAGAGATGTTTTTCCTCACATTCAGATGGAACTCCCTCTGTTTCAGTTTGTGCCCACTGCCTGGCACTACTGAAGAGTCAGGTCCCATCCTGCCCTTAAGTTATTTGTATGCACGATAAAATTCCATCTCAGTTGTCTCTCCTCCAAGTTAAACAGGCCCAGTTCCCCTAGCCTTTCCTCATAAGGGAGATACTCCAGTCCTCTAATCATCTTCATAGCCCTTTGCTAGACTTGTAGACAGTAACTCCTTGTTCTTTCCTGAACTGGGGAGCCCAGAGCTGGACAGTGTTCACTGAACCTCAAACTCTAAAAGAGCCTGACACCTCACTGGGAAGCCATGTGCCAACATCAGCAGTCTCTTTCTGATGGAGTCCTATCTCAGGTCTCTCACAGTCAGATGCGGCAGTGGAAGGTTTGACTAGCTAGCCCTGTTTCACTAGTAAGCTGGCTGCTTTTCTATCTTCAGAAAGAAATGGGGCACTGATTTTTACTTACGAAGTCAGAAAATGCCAAAACATTAACCACCTCTCTTGGAGAACAATGAATTATGCTATTGTAATTGCTATCAGCTAAGTCATTCAGGAAAAAAAAAGGTGAAGGTCTGACTTTATACAAAAAAGGACCTGCGTATTTCTTTACCTCTAAAGGAAACATCTTAAAATATAACTTTAAAACCCTTCTCAAACTGCTGAAATTAAAATAAAAAAAGTAAAATACAAACCCCAGAAATTTTTTCTCCAGAAGCAAAAACAAAGACCTTTTCTACAGCTTTAATGCTGGCCAACTAAAAGATGATGATAATGCACTCCAATTCACTGGCATTTTAGTTACTGCCATCTTTCAAAGCACTCTTAATGCAACATCTATAGAGGACACATAAGTCACTTGAAATCTGCAAAATACAGTTCTATTCAAAAAGGAATGCTCAAGAGTTCAGGCACAAAATGTTGCCTGAAAACAACAGTGATGCTGAATCAGCACAGTAATAGTGGTATTTAGATGTAAACTACTGCAGTACCAGGTGGAATGAAAATAATAACTTATCAAGGTTTATTTTTAGCAGTGACATGCAAGTGGGGGAGATGTCAAAGAGGACATAAGGAAAAGAATTAAAGCACCTTCTAGAACTGGGATGATCAATGGAAAAAAATTCACTGCATGAAATAGTACCGTCCTGACTTTCAACAGAGCCATTTAAATGTTGCCAAGACAAAGAAGGAAGGCAGAAAACTAAGGTACTGAAAGCTCAAGAAATGAAGAGATAAGTCAATAAAAAAACCAAACACCTCCCCAAGCAAAAAAAAAAAAAAAAAAAAAAAAAAAAAAAAAAAAAA